>NW_026652296.1:424464-434604 GCF_009828535.3 Hylobates moloch | reverse complement strand
ACGGTGAAACCCCGTCTCTACTAAAAATACAAAAAATTAGCCGGGCGTGGTGGCGGGCGCCTGTAGTCCCAGCTACTCGGGAGGCTGAGGCAGGAGAATGGCGTGAACCCAGGAGGTGGAGCTTGCAGTGAGCCAAGTTCATGCCACTGCACTCCAGCCTGGGCAACAGAGCAAGACTCTGTCTCAAAAAAGAAAAAAAAAGAAACGTGCTGAGTTCTAGAATGAGCCGGGCGGATGAGGCTCTGGGCCCTCTCTCACCTGGGAGTCCCACTCCTCCCCCCTCCCCCCTCGGCAACACTGCCAGTGACTGGGGACGGAGACTCCTGACTTTTCTGCTCCAAGAACCAACAGAAGGTCAAGCAGCCTGGAGATGAAGCCAGTATGTCAAAAAGGAAGAACCAAGACCAGTCTCAGAGACAGCGCCCTGATTAAGTCCTGCCTAAAGCCCACCCTACCTGCAGACCATTATTCCCATTACTATTTAAAAGAAAAACAAACAAAAACCAGCAGCAGCAGCTGCAGCCTCTCAGCCGAACTGGGAGGAGGAGGAGGAGGGTGGAGTAGTTGGACTCCTACAGCCACGTGGATGTGTCTGCTCCAACGGGCATGCTGGCCCCATGGCCCAGGAACCTCAGGTTTGTTGGAGCCCAGCATCTGCTGAGCTGCTGCTGGGATTAGACATGAGACAGGGGGATGCCAGGCTGGGCCGCAGTGCCCCCTCTTCCTAGGGCCCCGGGACACTTGTGCAGGTGACGCACACCAGGCCTGGGGGCCACAGATGCAAGGAGGGATCTGCTGCCTGACAGCCCACTGGGAGGCAGCTCTGGGAACAGAGGATATGAAGTGTGGCCTCAGCAGCGTTGGGGTCAGGGCTGGGAGGCCAGCACATGGGTGTCTGGGAGGGTCCAGAGGGTGGGGTCCCTGAGGGTGACCTGATGAACTGGACATGGTCCCTGACCTCGCCAAGTGGGTGAACAAGACAGGTGAACAAAAGGTCAGGTCTCTGTAGGGCACACTTGTCCACGCTGCATTACGTGGTCATTCCTGAAAGTCACCCCCAGCCATCTGGGTGAGCACGTTGGGAGCCTGTCCAGGGGACCCTGAGGCCTATGAGGGATGAGCGGCAGCAGGCCAGGAGTTCTGGAGGACGGGGGGCTCAGGGCAAGGTGCAGAGGCTGGGCAGCCCCGCGGATGTACCTGCTGAGGGACATGCCCCCGACAAACCCCTGGAAAAACTCAACCAGAGACACAAATGGAGAGCCATCTGGCCGGCAGGGCCCCCGGAGGGTCTTGGCACAGCCTCACGCTTATGGCCTCTCCGCAGACCTGTGCTCACAGACTCCCTGCACCACTTACCCTGCCAGCCGGCCACCTGCCCTCCACCCTCACTGTGTGGCTTCTAGGGGCCGGGGATCTGGGAGGGGACCCAGCCCCATTCCAGCTGCTCTGACACCACCAAGAGAGTAGGGACCTGCCTCTCCTCCTCAGGAAGGATGGCCTGGGAGGAGCTTTGGGAAAGAAAATTCCCGAGGAACAAGATACCCCTTCCTGTCTGTGTTCCCCCCCAGCAGCTCCCCAACCTCACCAGGGCCTTTGCCGCCACCCCCTCTTCTCCCAAGGAGGCATTTCCTTGTCCACCCCCAGCTGAGATTTCTATGCTTGTCTTTGTCTCAGTCACTGGTCAGGGAACCTGCCTGTTTATTCACCAGCCAGTGGTGTTGCTCAGTCGTCCCCATGGCAACAGCCCTGGGAGTCCTGCCCCCTCCCGGGGAACTGCCCAGAACCTGTCCGTGCCCTCTCCAGGCCTCTGCTGGGAGCCCAGACAGAGGGAGAGGCAGAGGGCAGGGCGGGGAGAGAGGCCCGCCACCGGCCTGAGGATGCTGGGGCTGTCCAGGGAGCCGCCCACCGCACGTCATCCTGGGTCCTGCGGGTGGACCGGAGGCCGGCCGTGGGCTGCAGCAGAGCCCCACCCACAGGCTGGGGGAGGTGGCCTTGTCCAGGCTGGATCGAGGTGGGCCTCCTCTTGGGCTTGGCTTGGTCAGGTCCAGTGCCAGCTGGGCCTGCCCTCCCACCCAGGCCTCCCTAAGACCACCCTCCAGAGCTGCTCTGGGGCCAGGGGCTACCTGCCAACCCCACGGCTGCCCCACCCCAACTGTCCTCCAGGCCTGCGCCCCTGCCAAGCCCCAACTGCCGCTCCAGCTGCCACAGCCAACTGTCGACCGGTCTCCATTCCAAGCGCCTGCTCACCCCCAATCGTCCTTCCAAAATGCTGCTGCCAACTGCCAGCCCCCTCCCTTCCTGAGCCCTGGCTCCCACCACCACTCGAGGCCACCACACCAGGGATCTGCATTCCAGACCTTCCCTCGGGACAGAGGCCAGGCCACACCTGCCGTGTGCCTAATGGGATGGGGTGGGGGAGGCACCGAGGGTCTGAGACCTGAGGCCCCAGCAGACAGAAGGCAAAAGGCAGGGAGAGGGCAGGCAGAGCAGGGGCAGGGAGAGCACGGGCAGAGCAGGGTAAGGGGAGAGAGCAGGGCAGGGGCAGGGAGAGCACAGGCAGGGCAGGGGAAGGGGAGAGGGCAGGGCAGGGGCAGGGAGAGCACGGGCAGGGCAGGGGAAGGGGAGAGGGCAGGGCAGGGAGAGCACGGGCAGAGCAGGGGAAGGGGAGAAGGCAGGGTAGCCCATCCTCAGTGCCAGGGGCCACACCAGGCCCAGCACAGGGGTGGGAAGGCAGCCAGAGCCCAGCCTGAGCAGGCCCTGGGAGCTGCAGGGGGGAGCTGGACCTTCCCTCAGAGGGTCCGTGAACAGCTTGGCCTGACCACAGACCCCTGGAGGGTCCTCCCAGCCATGTTCGGGGGAACTGGCCCCTCCCCACCAGCCTTGCACAGCTCAGGGTGGAACCAGCTCCCAGGCCTCAGCTGTTCCAGGCCAGCCTGGACTCCCTCCTGCTTCACCACATGGCACCTGGGGCCGGCCTGAGTCCCTTTAGGTTCCAACGCCCCTTCTCTCCTTGGAGCTTGCTTTCTGCATTCATCCCAGTGGTCCCTGATCCCCACCTCCAACATGGGACCCCCTCCATATCCCCCAGACTGCTAGACCCTATTCCTTGAACACAGCAGGTGCCTGCAAGTTAGCTCACCAGGCCTAGGGGAGGCACGGCTGCCCTTGCGGGTCAGACTTGGGGCTGTAATTCCATCCCAGGCTCTGGACCAGCCGGTCAGCACCAGGAGGTGATGGGGGCCGGGGCCTCAGTCCCGGCTGAAGGGACACAGCTGCTCCCCAGGGGCCCCCGGCCTCTGAGGGCTCGCATTGCAGAGGCGGGTGATGGCTCTGCAGATAGCCACAGTGGGTGAAATGGACACCTGGCTCTCCCTGGTGTGCCCTTCAGGAGCTGCCACTGGGCAGTCCGCCTTCCAGGATGGGACGTAGTGGAGCAGGCACGGGGGCCACGTCAGCCTGTCAGTCGGGCTGGCCCTGGAGGAAGGTTTGCTGAGCACCTGTGGTGTGCCAGGAATCTCCCTACTTGGGGAACAGGGAGGGCAAGGCCTCTCCAGGGTCACCTGGTCCCACCTCTGGTGCTGGGGCCTGGGAAGGAGAGAGAAGGGAGGTGGCTGTGGCCCCTCCCCTCCCACCAGAGGGGGGCTCCTGGGGTTCCCTTGGTGGATATGGAGAGGCCCCAGCCCTGCACAAGGCCAGCCTGTCGCCTCAGTCTCATTCACTCACTCACTCACTTGTAGGGCAGCATTCACGGATCATGGCACCTACTGCATGCCAGGACGTGCTAGGTCAGGAGAGCCAGATGAAACCCCTTGTATTGCAGGAGTGGGGAGTCGGTGACAGGTCAGCAAATTCATAAACGAGCTCTTCTGACATAAAAAGGAACTGGGAATGGGCCCCTTGGGGACATGGCTGTTGCTGGGGCAGAGCAGGAAAAGGCAAGCTGAGCTCCTGGCCATGGTGGGACGACAGGGGGCAGGAGGGCCAGGGAGGAGAATAGCAGAATCATGCAGTGCTGGCTTATGACCCCAAGCTGGAGCGCGTGCTGATATAAAAAATAAGAACAATTAAATGCAAGAAAGACACCAACCTCCCCTACAAAAGAATTCCCAGTAATACCTGTCGGTTCCAAGAGCAGAGATGACCCCATGCACACACCATGAGTGAGGACTGGGTTAGGGTCTCCTTTCCAAAGAGTGGAGTCAACACAGGCAAAGAGGAACTCGGCCGAGGAGGCGACCGGCAGGCACCCCTTTGGCCAGGTGACCAGGTGAGCATTGCCCGGCGTTTGTGCAGATGCCCCACAGCTCTGATAAGAGGTGATGCAAAGAGCACCTCACCTCTGTGAAATCCTTCCCAAACTCAAAACCTCAGTCTACTCCTGAGAAAGCACATCAGACAAACCCAAACTGAGGGGCTTTCTTTTGTTGTGGTTGTTTTTGTTTTTGAGACAGAGTCTCGCTCTGTCACCCAGGCTGGCGTGCAGTGGCAAGATCTCAGCTCACTGCAACCTCCGCCTCCTGGGTTCACGCCATTCTCCTGCCTCAGCCTCCCGAGTAGCTGGGATTACAGGCACCTGCCACCACACCTGGCTATTTTTTGTATTTTTAGTAGAAACGGATTTTTAGTAACAAGACCACGTTGGCCAGGCTGGTTTTGAACTCCTGACCTCAAGTGATCTGCCCGCCTCGGCCTCCCAAAGTGCTGGGATTACAGGCATGAGCCACCGTGCCTGGACACAAACCGAGGGACTTTCTTTTTTTTTTTTTTTGAGACGGAGTCTCGCTCTGTCGCCCAGGCTGGAGTGCAGTGGCGCAATCTCGGCTCACTGCAAGCTCCGCCTCCCGGGTTCACGCCATTCTCTTGCCTCAGCCTCTCCGAGTAGCTGGGACTACAGGCGCCCGCCACCACGCCCGGCTAATTTTTTGTATTTTTAGTAGAGACGGGGTTTCATCGTGGTCTCGATCTCCTGACCTCGTGATCCGCCCGCCTCCGCCTCCCAAAGTGATGGGATTACAAGCGTGAGCCACCGCGCCCGGCCAAACCGAGGGACTTTCTACAGAAACACCTTGTCGGTGATCCTCAAAGGTCACCAAGAACAAGGAAATCTGAGAAACTGTCAGACAGGAGAGCCTGAGGAGACGGGACAGCTCTAAACATTGTGGCACCCGATGGGGCCCTGAAGCCAAAGAAGGCCATTGATGTCAGGACTAGTAGGCTTCAAATAAAGTCCGTTTTGCGGGGGAGATAAACGGACCCCAACGTGGGCTTCCTAAGACAACCCAGCAACACAGGATGGCGACATCAGGGAAGACAGAGGCTTAGTGACGGGTGCATAGGACTCTGCGCTTTGCAGTGTCACATTCTACTGGCTAGGCTGGCGTGATCTCGATTCACTGCAGCCTCCGCCTCCCGGGTTCAAGCGATTCTCCCGCCTCAGCCTCCTGAGTAGCTGGGATTACAGGTGCCCGCCACCACGCCCTGTTAATTTTGTTTATTTATTTTGATGGAGTCTCGCTCTGTCACCCAGGCTGGAGTGCGGTGGCACGATCTCGATTCACTGCAACCTCCGCCTCCTGGGTTCAAGCGATTCTCCTGCCTCAGCCTCCTGAGTAGCTGGGATTACAGGCGCCTGCCACCACGCCCAGCTAATTTTTGTATTTTTAGTAGAGACGAGGTTTCACCGTCTTGGCCGTGCTGGTCCTGAACTCCTGACCTGGTGATCCACTCGCCTTGGCCTCCCAAAGTGCTGGGATTACAGGCGTGAGCTGCTGTGCTCGGCCAATTTTTTTATTTTTAGTAGACACAGGGTTTCACCATGTTGGCCAGGTTGGTCTCAAACTCCTGACCTCAAGTGATCCACCCACCTCCACCTCCCACAGTGCTGGGATGACGGGCGGGAGCCACCTCCGCCTTCCACAAGGCCAGCATGACAGGCGTGACCCACCGCACCCCTCCTGCAATGTTGCCCATTTTCTGAAATCTAAAATTATTCCAAAATAAAGTTTATTTTATTTTATTTTATTTATTTATTTATTTATTGAGACGGAGTCTTGCTCTGTCGCCCAGGCTGGAGTGCAGTGGCACAATCTCGGCTCACTGCAAGCTCCGCCTCCTGGGTTCACGCCATTCTCCTGCCTCGGCCTCTCCGAGTAGCTGGGACTACAGGCGCCCGCCACCACGCCCGGCTAATTTTTTGTATTTTTAGTAGAGACGGGGTTTCACCGTGGTCTCGATCTCCTGACCTCGTGATCCGCCCGCCTCGGCCTCCCAAAGTGCTGGGATTACAAGCGTGAGCCACCGCGCCTGGCCTTAAAGTTTATTTTTTAAAAAGGAAAAAAATACAAAACCAAACAATCAAAGAAAACCACCTTCTTTTGGCCCTGGCGTTGGGAGTTAAGCAGCCTCTCCAGGCCTATCTCAGGCAAGATGCTCATTTTTGGTTTTAGAATTCAGGGGTTCAGGGCGCTCCTGGCTCTGCCTGGCTTGGAAGCACACACAGGCCACAGGGACCACAGAACCTCCAAGCTGAGTCAGGGTGCACCCCATGTGGAAGGACGGTTGGTCCCCGCGTTCACATGCACCTACGTGTTACGAACTGTGAACCCTCACAGTGCAGAGGAGACTTACCAGAACACCGTCCTGAGAGACTTTTACAAAGCTCAGCCTGGCATTGGCCTGCAGGAGCCTCATCCCTAAAGGTGATTCCAGCTCTGTGTTGCGTCTTTGCTCAAGATAACAAAATGCTGCCAAAATGCGAAGTGCAAACTCTCTATCCCAATGCAAACTTTACACAGCTAAAGCACTCTCCCTATTTTCCACTCAGCCCTTCTGTGATTTTCCATTTCCCTAGCGCCTCTTGGGTTCCCCCTTCATTACTTCCCCATACCCCTCTTTTGTTCCTTTTCTGTTTTCCCTTTAAAAACCTGGGTTGGCCTGGTGCGGTGGCTCACGCTTGTAATCCCAGCACTTTGGGAGGCCGAGGCAGGTGGATCACGAGGTCAGGAGTTTGAGACCAGCCTGGCCAACATGGCGAAACCCCGTCTCCACTAAAAAATACAAAAATTAGCCAGGTGTGTTGGCGGGTGCCTGTAGTCCCAGCTACTCAGGAGGCTGAGGCAGGAGAATTGCTTGAACCTGGGAGGCAGAGCTCGCAATGAGCAGAGATTGCAACTGCACTCCGGCCTGGGGGACAGAGCAAGACTCCGTCTCAAAAAAAAAAAAAAAATACCGCTGTCTTCCCCCACACCGCAATCTGAGTAAAACCCGTCTTTCCACCGGGCGCGGTGGCTCACGCTTGTAATCCTAGCACTTTGGGAGGCCGAGGCAGGCGGATTACAAAGTCAGGAGATCAAGACCACGGTAATACAAAAAATTAGCCGGGCGTGGTGGCGGGCGCCTGTGGTCCCAGCTACTCGGAGAGGCCGAGGCAGGAGAATGGCGTGAACCCCGGAGGCGGAGCTTGTGTGCCTGCTTGCTGGTGGCTAACCATGTCTGTGAGTGTGTCATGCCCACTGTATTGCACTTTCCGATGTCATCGGCCAGCCACGTCCAGTCCTGGACATTGGACAAAAAACGGTCCTGCCCTTCAGCGGCCCACCCTACCAAGGGTGAGCCGTGAGCCCAGTCTCAGGATCAAAGGCAAGGTGCCTCTCTGGAGGGAGGTGGGGCTCTGGGAAGCTTCCTGGGGGCCGTGGCCATGGAGATGCGGGGGGATGGGGAGTGCCCAGCCTAAGCTGGACAGGGTTGGGCCAAGCCCTGAGCATGTGCACGAGGAGTACAGATGAGGCTCAGAGGCCTTGCTGGGACCATGGGAATGAGCCAGTTTCCAACAACTTGCTGCCAAGCCAGGGCTTCTGGGCTTTTCTTTGGGCTGAAGATGCTATTAGGACTGTATTTATTTATTTGTTTATTTATTTAATTCTTTTTTTTTGAGACGGAGTTTCGCTCTTGTTGCCCAGGCCAATGGCACGATCTCAGCTCACCGCAACCTCCACCTCCCAAGTTCAAGAGATTCTCCTGCCTCAACCTCCCAACTAGCTGGGATTACAGGTGCCCGTCACCACACCCAGCTAATTTTTTTTGTATTTTTAGTAGAGATGAGGTTTCACCATGTTGGCCAGGCTGATCTTAAACTCCTGACCTCAGATGATCCGCCCGCCTTGGCCTCCCAAAGTGCTGGGATTACAGGCGTGAGCCACCACGCCCAGCATATTTATTTATTTATTTATTTATTTTATTTTTTGAGACAGAGTCTCGCTCTATTGCCAGGCTGGAGTGCAGTGGCGCGATCTCTGCTCATTGCAACCTCCGCCTCCCGGGTTCAAGCGATTCTCCTGCCTCAGCTGGGACTACAGACGTGTGCCACCACACCCAGCTGATTTTTGTATTTTTAGTAGAGACGGCGTTTTGCCATGTTGGCCAGGATTGTCTCAATCTCTTGACCTCATGATCTGCCCGCCTTGGCCTCCCAAAGTGCTGGGATTACAGGCGTGAGCCAGTGCACCCAACCCCTTATTTATTTTATTTTATTTATTTCTTTGTTTTTTTGAGACGGAGTCTCGCTCTGTCGTCCAGGCTGGAGTGCAGTGGCACAATCTCGACTCACTGCAAGCTCCGCCTCCCGGGTTCACGCTATTCTCCTGCCTCAGCCTCCCGAGTAGCTGGGACTACAGGCACCTGCCACAACGCCCGGCTAATTTTTTGTATTTTTGGTAGAGACGGGGTTTCACCATGTTAGCCAGGATGGTCTTGATCTCCTGACCCTGTGATCTGCCCTCTTTGGCCTCCCAAAGTGCTGGGATTACAAGCGTGAGCCACCGTGCCCGGCCTATTTTTTAAGACAAAATCTCACTCTGTTGCCCAGGCTGGAGTGCAATGGCGTGACCTCAGCTCACTGTCACCTCCACCTCCTGGGTTCAAGTGATTCTCCTGCCTCAGCCTCCTGAGTAGCTGGGATTACAGGCACGCATCACCATGCCTGGCTAATTTTTGTATTTTTGGTAGAGACAGGGTTTCACCATGTTGGCCAAGCTGGTCTTGAACCTCTGACCTCAGGTGACCTGCCTGCCTTGGCCTCCCAAAGTACTGGGATTACAGGTGTGAGCCACCGCGCCTAGCCGCTATTAGGACTTTAGAACGACAGACAGACTTGATCTAATAATGATCAGTCAGATAAATTTTTAGGACGTAGGGCTGATGTGCCCTGGGATTGTGCGGAAGTAGGAGACGGGAGAGAAATCAAGAAATCAAAGGAGGGCCAACATCTCTTCACAGCCAGTGTGGGTGGTGGCAGATGGTTCATGGTACAGGAAGCAGAGGGGTGTGGACATAGTACCCAGGCTGGAGGAGAGAGGCCAGGGCTGCAGGTGCGTCCTGAGGGGAGGAGGCTGGGGAAGCCCCTGGAGGAAGCCAGAGGGAGCAGAGCCGTGACCCCCGGGGTGCGCAGGGGCTGGGCTCGGGGAGACCGTGCAGCGGTGAGGGGACTGGGGTGCGCAGGGGCTGGGGCCGGGGAGGCCGTGCAGCGGTGAGGGGACCGGGGTGTGCAGGGGCTGGGGATGGGGAGGCCTTGCAGCTGTGAGGGGACCTCAGAGCACTGCTTCCTCTTCCCTGTTTGGGGTTTCAGAGGTCCCTTGTGCAGGGGCCAGGGCAGAGCCCCATCCTTAGGACACCTAGGTCCCAAGTGGGGCTTCCACAAGCTGCTTCCGGAGGATGGAGACGTAGCACCCAGTCCAGATTATAGCTTGACCCAGGACTCTCTCCCTACCTTGGCTTGGGTTTGGGACAGCAGAATCCGTGCTCTGGGCTTCGGGGTCCCCATCAAAATGGAACAAAGTGACCTGCAGCCCCAGTCAGGTAAGACTAGCTCATTCTTCTCCTGCACAGTTCTGGCTAAAGCCTCCACCCCAAGCAGGTGATATTCCCTCCCCAGATGTCCCACACAGCTTGGACTCTGGGGTCCCTTCCGGATTAGCACAGTCTGATGGGAGAAGCAAACATCTGAAATGAAAATAGAACGGTGGCCGGGCGCGGTGGCTCACGCTTGTAATCCCAGCACATTGGGAGGCCGAGGCGGGCGGATCACGAGGTCAGGAGATCGAGACCACGGTGAAACCCTGTCGCTACTAAAAGTACAAAAAAAAA
>NW_026652296.1:381959-424064 GCF_009828535.3 Hylobates moloch | reverse complement strand
AAAAAAAAAAAAAATAGCCCGGGGCCTCTGGAAGTGGAAGGGGTGGGATGGAGGGAAGAGAGCAGGAGGCATCCTGGCTGCCCAGCCGAGGGCTGATTCCCCAGGTCCCATGCCAGTGCCAACCAGCCTGGCTTCAGCACAGTGAGCCCCACATCTGCAGCCCCACCTGTGTGGCTTGTGTGTGCCCCTGAGTCCTGAGGGCTCTGGAGCTGTCCTGGCTAGAACTGGAGTTACCACCCGCTGTGGGGCGGGGCAAGTCTCCCGCTGCTCTGAGCACCAGGCTGCACCAGGGAAACCACCTCATGGAGCGAAGCCGCAGAAAACACTGCCTTTCTCGTGGGCGTCGTTACCCTGAGTGGATCAGCAACTGCAAGCTGGACGGTGGGGCGGGCGCCGAGGGCCGCTCCCTGGCTGTGGGCTGCGCTCGCACATTTTGGATGCCCTGTGGGTACTTCCTTTCTGTTGGGATTTGTGCTCAGGTTTATCCCTGGCAGCTTCTGGAAACCCTGGGGGCTAAAGGACCCTGCAGGACGGCTGGGTTGGAGGAAAGCGGCTGGCCTGGTCCTGGGAGCTGGGCAGATACGTGGGTGGTGAGCAAACATTGGGAGGGCTTCTCATCTGGGCCCCCTGCCCCCGAGGGCCCGTCATCCTACAGGATCAGGGAGCATCAAAGGGAAAACTAGGATGAGGAACTGCAGGGGGACTGGGGACTTGGCCAAGGCCTGGGTGAGGGGGTGCCCTGCCCAGGGGTGGGGCTGCAGGAAGGAATGGCCCTTCCACCTGAATTGGCTGCCCCTGCCTCATAGCCCCCAGACCCAGAGTGCTCAGAGCTCCCTTCTGGAGCCTGGTGGGAGGCCCCGCTGCTCAGGGGCTGGTGCACACCACCAAGAGCTGGGTTCCGTAGCCCCCACTGCCACAGGCTGGGTGGGCTCTGGCCCCTCCTCCCTTGGGGGGTCCTGGTGCCGGGGTGGTTTTGAAAACCAGAGACTGGAGGCCTTATCAGACCACAGGTTTTCCTGAGGAAGGAAGGGTGGGTGTGGGCCTCCGGGATGGGCGCCTCCTCTGGGTGTACCCAGCCTAGTGGAGGGCACACATGCACTGCCCATCCCTCCTAGGGGACCCCAGTCCAAGGCCCTGCCCCACCAGATACAAGCAGACTGCAAAGGCTGGACCCTGGACCTGGGTCCAGGGCTCAGGCCCGGGGTGGGGTGTGAACTCCCTGAAATCACAGTAGATGCCAGCATCCTCTGGGATAGCGTGCCTGGCTCCCCCAGCCGAGGCTCAGAGGAATTTTCGGCCAGTTCAGGGGCAGTTCCACTCCTAGGGATCTGTCCAGTGGGAATCTATACTTGGGTTCACCAAAAAACAAGCAAGAATGTTCCAAGCAACTCTTTTCATAATAACCCCAACCTGGAAAACCCAAATGCCCATCAATGCTGGGTGTGGCCTCTCATCCAGGGACAGTGACTGTAGCCAGGAGGAGCCACCTTCAACGCCAGGCACCACCTGGCTTCCACCACGGCCCCCGCGTCAGACAACGGGAAGCAGAGGCCAGAAGCGCAGGCAGAGCTGGTGCCCAGCACGGATTAGGTTCGGGAACAGGCAGGACCAGTGCAAGCGGACGGGGTTCATGAATGATGGCCTCTGGGGCATTGGCCAGTAGTGCCTTAGGGGCCACCTGGGTTTGGCAACGTCCTGTTTCCTTGATCCAGGTGCTGGTGACCAGAGGCATTCAGTCTATGGAGATTCAGGAAGCCACACAGTTAGGGTGAGTATGCTTTTCTGCATGTATGTGAAACTTCAATACAAAGTTTCACACACAAGCCAGGTGCGGTGGCTCACGCCTGTAATCCCAGCACTTTGGGAGGCCGAGGCAGGTGGATCACGAGGTCAGGAGATCAAAACCATCCTGGCGAACATGGTGAAACGCTGTCTCTACTAAAATACAAAAAAAATTAGCCGGGCATGGTGGCGGGCGCCTGTAGTCCCAGCTACTTGGGAGGCTGAGGCAGGAGAATGGCACGAATCTGGGAGGCGGAGCTTGCAGTGAGCTGAGATCGCGTCACTGCACTCCAGCCTGGGCGACAGAGCAAGACTCCGTCTCAAAAAAAAAAAAAAAAAGTTTCACACACAGGCCAGGCGCGGTGGCTCACGCCTGTAATCTCAGCACTTTGAGAGGCTGAGATGGGCGGATCACAAGGTCAGGAGTTCAAGACCAGCCTGGCCAACATGGTGAAACTGTCTCTACTAAAAATACAAAAATTGACCAGGTGTGGTGGTGCACATCTGTAGTCCCAGCTACTTGGGAGGCTGAGGCAGGAGAATTGCTTGAACCCAGAAGGTGGAGGTTGCAGTGAGCTGAGATTGTGCCACTGCACTCCAGCCTGGGCGACAGAGTGAGACGCGTCTCAAAAAAAAAAAAAAGTTACACACACAAGCAGAAACCCTCCCCTGACCCCTCCAGAGGGAGGAACATTCCCTGAGGCCCCTGCCTTCCTCCTGCCCTATCCTATCTGGGCTCAGCCCCTAAGGCGACCTTGCTCCCTCCAGGGAAGTCGCAGGGCGGACTGGGCTGAAAGCCAGGGAGAGACTGCCAGGTCATGGCCCCGACCCTTCGTGGAGGGAACGCAGAGGAGGCGGTAGGAGAGAGCGGCCCCTGAGGGAGGTGCGGGTGGGGCTAGGCTCAGAGCAGGGCAGCCAGGCTGACGCCCCGGGGCCCGCTCTGCCTTTCTTGGAAGAGCCTGGGGGAGCCATGTGGGGTGGGGGTGTCCCACAGCCGCACAGGTGGGGCTGCGGATGTGGGGGCTCACTCTGCTGGTGCCAGGCCGGCGGGCTGGGGAGCACTGGCTTGGGACCTGGGGAACCCGCCCTCGGCTGGACAGCCAGGATGCCTCCTGCTCTCCTCCCTCCATCCCACCCCTTCACTTCCAGAGGCCCCGGGCTATTTTTAACTTGGCTGAGCAGCCAGAGCTGAAGGTGGACCTAGCCCTGCAGGGAGTGGGGAAGAGGGAGGAGCTGCAGCTGCTGTCCTGCCCCCACCCCTCCCTGGGTTCACGCTTTCTAGCCAGGTGGGTTGGGGGTGCTGGTCATTCTTGACCTTAGAGGAGAAACGGCATTCCACCCTGCAAATATAGTCACACTCAGAGGCCACACAGATACTCCAAGATTCAGACACAAGCCTGAGACACAAACTCAAAAACACACACTAGGGGTACATCCAGGCTCACTCTGTCACACATGCAGAGAGACACACAGACACTGACACACGCACACACAGAGACACACACAGACACTGACACACACAGAGACACACACACATAGACACTAACACACACAGACACACAGAGAAACACACACGCAGAGACACACAGACACTGACACACACACATGCAGAGACACACACAGAGACACACACACACACATTGACACACACACACACTGTGCCTAGGGACAGCTGAGGAGTGTGTGAGACTCAAGGAGCCTCAGGACACAAGGACAGATGTGTGTGGATGCTGTGGGCAGACCTCACCAGATGCCTGGAGACTCAAACGCCCTGAAGGCGAGCCCCACCCCTTCATGGACACACACAGGCACAGATGCCCAGAGACCACCAGCTGTGGGGCTTCTGGGGAGGGTCGGACCCCCTGGTCATACCTGGAGGCCGAGGTTGGGGAAGCTTGGGGGTGGAGCTGCCCACTCTGCCCACTCTGGCCCTTCCCCCAGCACCAGCCCAATGTCCCTGAATCCCACTGAGTGGATGGACAAGCTCCAGGGGTCTCCACACCCTTCCCACCAAAGGGCGGGCTTGTGGCCTCCCCTTTCCCCCATGCTCGCCCCCACACTCTCAGGGCAGGAAGCCCCAGGAGAGGACGGCTGCAGGGGAGGCAGCGGAGAGCTGACCTCAGAATGCGCTCAGCCCCACCCCTTCCTTTCCCTGCTCCCCACTTCCCCTCTCCTCCCCCAGCCTTTGTTCCGTGGAGCAACTGCCCCCTGACCCCTGCTGAGGGAATTGGAGTCAGTCCTGGAAAAAAAAACCCAGGTGCTGGCTGGGGCCACTGCCTCCGGATCCAGCGAGGGGAGGGAGCTGGGGGCTGGGACAATTGGGGCTCAGGTGCCAGGGTGAGGGGCAGGGGCTAGCTTCCAGTTCCAACCCGTCCACCTCACACCCCACCTCCACCCCAGGAGGCCCAGGGCAGCTCCTAGAGGAATGCGGAGGGCGGGGGAGGGGGACAGGACATCCTCTCGGCAGGACACAGGACGCCCAGTCCGGAGGTTCCCAGCCCCGGGCAAGGCCACAGGGGAAAGGGTCACTGGGGCCTGGGGCTCACCAGTTCCACCCTTGGCCAGCAGTGTCCATGGACAGTCCAGGTCACCTCCAGTGGGGGCTGGAGGTGTTGGCGGATGAGGCTCGTCATGGCCAGAGTGGAATGGCCAACCCCGCCCCCAGGTGATCCATCCCTAGGGGCCCCACGTGTGTGGGAGGCGCAGGCAGGCCTGGGTTTGTCCTCAGCTCTGCAAATCTTGGGGTCGCCACCTGCAGGAGAGGCCTCGGGCTGGCCCTGGCCCTCCAGGGCCCAGGACAGGAAGCCCAGGGACAGTCGGATGGGGTGACAGCCATGGGGACCCCAGCTCCTGGGGGCTGAGCAGCAGTAGAACCCGACCTCTGCTCACTGCCCTGGGAGATGAGGGGTCCTGGAGGGGCCTGAAGGTCCTAGAAGCAGAAAGACCTCCCGCGCTCACCTCACAGTTCAGCCAGGACCCAGGAGACCCTGCCGGGCTGGGAGGCCTGGAGGGTTCCACCCCTGTTCCCACAATCTCCTGGCTGCAGCCTCACGCCCAACACGCCAGCTCGCTGGTCATCTGTGAGCGCTTCTGCCAGAGTCTGTCCCAATCACCTGAGCAGCAAATGATGCTCCTCGTCTAAAAGCAGCCTTTAAAACGAATGACCGGCCGGGCGCGGTGGCTCACGCCTGTAATCCCAGCACTTTGGGAGGCCGAGGCGGGCGGATCACGAGGTCAGGAGATCGAGACCACAGTGAAACCCCGTCTCTACTAAAAATACAAAAAATTAGCCGGGCGTGGTGGCGGGCGCCTGTAGTCCCAGCTACTCGGAGAGGCTGAGGCAGGAGAATGGCGTGAACCCGGGAGGCGGAGCTTGTGGTGAGCCGAGATTGCGCCACTGCACTCCAGTCTGGGAGACAGAGCTAGACTCCGTCTCAAAAAAAACAAAAAAAAAACAAAAAAAAAACCGAATGACCAAAGGCCAGGCGTGGTGGCTCACACCTTAATCCCCGCAGTTTGGGAGGCTGAGGCGGGTGGATCACCTGAGGTCAGGAGTTCGAGACCAGCCTGCCCAACATGGTGAAATCCCGGTCTCAACTATAAATGCAAAAAGAATTAGCCGGTGTGGTGGTGCACACCTGTAATCCCAGATACTCAGGAGGCTGAGGCACGAGAATCGCTTGAACCTGGGAGGCAGAGGTTGCAGTGAGCTGAGATCACACCACTGTACTCCAGCCTAGGTGGCAGAGCAAGGCTCTGTCTCAAAAAAAAAAACAAAGAATACCTCAACACAGACCTTGAGTGTCAATTTGCCCCTGTTTCCCTAGGAGTTAAAATTACCAGAGGGAATCGTAAGCACAGTCACCATATGACCCAGGATTTCTGCTCCCTGTGTCCAAACAAGAGGAATGCTTGCCCCAAAGTGGGGCTCTCCAGACAACACCTCTGCCAGGGACGCCGTCTCCTTCCTCCACCATCTCTCCTCTTGTGTTTTTTGTGGTTCCACTCAAAATCTTTACATGTTTTTAAAAATTGAGTTTTGCCGGGTGCAGTGGCTCAAGCCTGTAATCCCAGCACTTTGGGAGGCCGAGGCGGGCGAATCATGAGGTCAGGAGATCGAGACCATCCTGGCTAACACAGTGAAACCCCGTCTCTACTAGAAATACAAAAAATTAGCCGGGCGTGGTGGCGGGCGCCTGTAGTTCCAGCTACTCAGGAAGCTGAGGCAGGAGAATGGCGTGAACCTGGGAGGCGGAGCTTGCAGTGAGCCGAGATTGCGCCACTGCACTCCAGCCTGGGTGACAGAGCGAGACTCTGTCTTAAAAAATAATAATAAAATAAAATAAAAACAAAAATTGAGTTTTATTGAAGCATAATTTTACATACGACGATATTTACCAGTTTTAAGCATCCTACTTGAAGAGCCTGGACAAAGGGAAAGCAGGAAACCACCTCCACTGCCCCAAGGTCCCCTGCCCCGCCAACCAATCACGCATCTGCTTTCTGCAAGGATAGTTTGGCCTTTGCTAGGATTTCACGTAACGGAGGCCCTAAGCACGTGGTCTCTTGTGTGTGGCTTCTCTCACTCAGCATGCTGTTTTTGGGATTCACCCTGTAGCTGCGGCCTTGTCTTCCCGCCATAGGGATGAGGGACACGCTGTAGCTGCGGCCTTGTCTTCCCACCATGCGGATGAGCCACGGTTCGCTTATCCACTCGCCAGCTGATGGATACTTGGTTTTCTCAGCTTTGCGAACGCTGCTCTACAAAGGTTTGAGGCGAGTCTTCATGCAGACATGTTTCATCTCTTTTGGGTAAATCCTGGGAGCGGGACGCTGAGTCACGCTACGTCTCCTTTTCTGAATCTCTTTTTTTTTTTCTTTGAGACAGCGTCTCACTCTGTCGCCCAGGCTGGAGTGCAGTGGCGCGATCTGGGTTCACTGCAACCTCCTCCTCCCGGGTTCAAGCAATTCTCCTGCCTCAGCCTCCGGAGTAGCTGGGATTACAGGCGCTCGTCACCACGCCCGGCTAATTTTTTGTATTTTCAGTAGAGACGGGGTTTCACCATATTGGTCAGGCTAGTCTCAAACTCCTGACCTCGTGATGCGCCCACCTCGGCCTCCCGAAGTGCTGGGATGACAGGTATGAGCCACCAAGCCCGGCCTGAATCTCTGTATATGTTCTGGTCACCCCATGACCGCATCCTTAAGAGCAAGGACCTTGCCTGTGCTGCTTGCTGCCGTGACCAGAGCTCAACATGACTGCTGGCCCGGAGGGTCTTCTGAACAGACACTCGCCCACTGCGTGAACGGCTGGATGGCAGCGGTGCCAGGACGGTGGGTCCTGTTGATGCTAATGGGGAAGTGACGATGGGCTGGAGGCACCGCAGAAGATGCTGACGGTGACTGCGGTAAATGAGGAGGCAGCGACAGCGGCCGTCAGCAGTGATGCAGCTGTGGGTGGGTGGTGGTTGTAACAGGGAAGACCTCACACAGGCGGGAGACGCCTCCTTCATCCCTCCTTGAAACTAAACTCACCTGGGGAGATGTCACATGGCTCCTCCACCTCCCCTACTTCAGGCACCCACGCTCACTCACACCTTGGAGCCAGCTGTCACCAAAACCTACGCACTCTGAAATGGCTACTTCCAGCTTCCCCCTCTGTGGTGCAACTGCCCCTCCCTGGCTGTCACACCTCACTAAGCACTTCACTCCAGGACAACCCTCCTTTCTCCAAACAGGCCGCCTTCCCCTTCCTTTGGCTTCCTTTTTATCCAGTTCACATTTTGTGGTCCACTCTTAGTCACTCTCTCGAAAATGTGGGAAGTCTTCAAATGTCCCTCCTTTTGTGGCACGCTTCTGAGAACTGCAGCCTTGCCAGCACCTAAATCACTGCCCATTGTAGGGAAAATCAAGCCAGGAAGATGGGGGCCACCCAAAACCCATGTCTGGACGCTCTGCTGCACCCTGCTCCTGGGGAGTCCACACCTGGCAAACGAGACGTCTGTCCACTCAGTCCCCACCCGCTGCATGCCATGGCCTTTCCCAAGCACTGCGGACTTAGTCTCTGGATGGTTTGTATGTTAAGCTGTTCCCCTGCCCTCCAGCCTTCCGACCATTTACCACCCATTACCTCTCTGACATGCAGACAGGAGCCTAGAAATGTTTAGCTGAGAAATTTTCAGGAGCTTCTTAGAAGTGGCTTCCTTTCAGCCAGGCGCAGTGGCTCACACCTGTAATCCCAGCACTTTGGGAGGCCGAGGTGGGCAGATCACGAAGTCAAGAGATTGAGACCAGCCTGGCCAACATGGTGAAACCCCATCTCTACTAAAAATACAAATATTAGGCCGGGCACAATAGCTCACACCTGTAATCTCAGAACTTTGGGAGGCCAAGGTGGGCGGACCACAAGGTCAGGAGTTCAAGACCAGCCTGACCAACATGGTGAAACCCCGTCTCTGCCAATGATATAAAAATTAGCCGGGTGTGGTGGCGTGTGCCTGTAATCCTAGCTACTGGGGAGGCTGAGGCAGGAGAATCATTTGAACCCTGGAGGAGGAGGTTGTGGTGAGCTGAGATCGCACCACTGCATTCCGGCCTGGGTGACAGGGCGAGACTCCGTCTCAAAAAAAAAAAAAAAAATACAAAAATTACCCGGGCGTGGTGGCACACGCCTGTAGTCCCAGCCACTCGGGAGGCTGAGGCAGGAGAAGCACTTAAACGAGGGAGACGGAGGTTGCAGTGAGCCGAGATGGCGCCCCTGCACTCCAGCCTGGTGACAGAGCGAGACTCCGTCTCAAAAAAAAAAAAAAAAAAAAAAAAAATTGGCTTCCTTTCCAACTCCTTGCACCAGTTTGCAAAGCCTTAACCTATCTCCCCACTCCCCACCCCTAGCCTCATTCCTCCTGGTCCCTAAGGTCCCAGCCACTCTGGCCTCTGTTCTTATTCCTTCAGCACTAGGGCCTCTCCCAGGGTCAGCCCCAACTCCACAGCCTAATTCACAGGGTGAATTCCTACCCATCTCTCTGGTCTCAGCTCCTGATCCACCTCCCCTCCAGGATGGCAGCTGCTGGTGTTTGCTTCCTGCAAAACCCTTCTTGGCCAGGTGCAGCGGCTCATGCCTATAATCCCAGCACTTTGGGAGGCCGAGGTGGGCAGATCACCTGAGGTCAGGAGTTCAAGACCAGCCTGGCCAACATGGTGAAACCCCGTCTCTACTAAAAATACAAAAATTAGGCTGACTGTGGTGGCAGGCCCTGTAATCCCAGCACTTTAGGAGGCCAAGGTGGGTGGATCACCTGAGGTCAGGAGTTTGAGACCAGCCTGGGCAACCATGGCCAACATGGTGAAACCCCGTCTCTACCAAAAATACAAAAATTAGGCCAGGCATGTTGGCTCATGGCTGTAATCTCAACACTTTGGGAGGCTGAGGTGGGAGAATCACCTGAGGTCAGGAGTTGGTGGCGTGAGTCTGTAATCTCAGCTACTCGGGAGGCTGAGGCAGGAGGATTGCTTGAACCCGGGAGGCAGAGGTTGCAGTGAGCAGAGATCGCGCTACTGCACTTCAGCCTGGGCAACAGAACAAACTCTGTCTCAAAATAAATAAATAAATAAAATTGGCCGGGCGCGGTGGCTCACGCCTGTAATCCCAGCACTTTGGGAGGCCAAGGTGGGCGGATCACGAGGTCAGGAGATCGAGACCACGGTGAGACCACGGTGAAACCCCGTCTCTACTAAAAATACAAAAAATTAGCTGGGCGTGGTGGTGGGCGCCTGTAGTCCCAGCCACTCGGGAGGCTGAGGCAGGAGAATGGCTTGAACCCGGGAAGCGGAGCTTGCAGTGAGCCGAGATTGCGCCACTGCACTCCAGCCTGGGCGACAGGGTGAGACTCCGTCTCAAAAAATAAATAAATAAAATAAAATAAATAAATAAATAAATAAAATTAAAACATAAAATAGGCCAGGCTCAGTGGGTCATGCCTGTAATCCCAGCACTTTGGGAGGCCGAGGCGGGTGGATCACCTGAGGTCAGGAGTTTGAGACCAGCCTGGCCAACATGGTGAAACCCCGTCTCTACTAAAAATACAAAAATTAGCCGGGCATGGTGGCGGGCGCCTGTAGTCCCAGCTACTTGGGAGGCTGAGGCAGGAGAATGGCCTGAACCCGGGAGGCGGAGCTTGCAGTGAGCCGAGATCACACCACTGCACGCCAGTCTGGGCGACAGGGGGAGACTCCGTCTCAAATAAATAAATAATTAAAATAAGATAAAACCCCTCTTTGGGTTAAATCCCTACTTGCTCACAGCAAGTACCCTGAGGGCAAGGATGGGACCGGCCAGTGCTTCGCCCAGCCCAGCAGGCCCGCGACACACGTCCCCTGAATGAATGATTCCTGTTAAGGATGGGAAAGGGGGACGGTGGGGAGGGTGGGGAGATCAGGTCATCACCAGATGCAGAGAATGACTGAGGCAGGGAGAACTGCCTTCATCCTGCCCTCCTGGTATCCATGGCAGGAGACCACCCAGGCCCAGAAGGACATCAGCTGGTGGAAGGGGAAGCCCACCTGGAATGTGAGAGGCTCCAGCCGCCCTCACCCTCCTGGTCCCGGCCTCCACTCAGGTCAGCACTGCCTGGGACTTTCCAGGGGGCTGAGCGGCTGACCAGGAGCCTTTGCTGGGGCGGCCAGGGCACCCGGGCACTTCCTGCAAGGCCTCCCTCCTTGCAGCCCCAGCTCCTGGCCTGCTCCTTCCTCCTCCGCCCCAGGGGCTTTCCGCAAAGCCTGAGGCCTGCTATTTTTAGCTGAGGGAGAGGGCCCAGCTCCTGGCCCCACTGCCGCCCTGAAGGAGCCTGGGCTAAACTGGGCCTGGGGTTGGGTCTAGGGGTTGGGGGAGAGACTGCAGTCCCCAGCCGAGGCACACCTGGGGTACAGAGGGGACGCTGCAGGCTGGGCTCCCAGCCCAGTTGGTGGACCAGACACTTACCCTGGGGAGGTGGGGCTTAGGGCCTGGGTGGGCTGCCGCCCACTTCCTGTGGCCGCACCCCAGCACTTCAAAGGCTGCTGGCCGCCCTGTGGTCAATCCAGGCTCCCACGCAGCTGGAGGGGCTGGGCGGGCACACGCACCCCTGGCAGCTGGCCCCCCTCCCCTCAGGGCAGCTTCAAAGCAGCAGGGGTGGGCAGCCCCCGTGGTTAGCACGGATCCCAGGGCTGGGACGGGAGACACGAGGCGGTAATGGAGACCTTGGCAGAGCCCCTCCTCTGCTCCTATGCTCCCCTTCCCACTGCCTTCCTGGGTTGGCTCAGGGCAAAGGCCCAGGTACCTTCCTGGCCCCCAGATCCTGTCTTGAGGCAGGGGCCACCTTTAGGGGTACCTGTGTATCTGCTTAGTGCCTGTGGGTTTCGGTGGTCAGTCCCAGTTAGAGAAGCCACAGGAACCGTGGTGGGGGCACCCCTGCAGGACCCCTCAGGACAGCCTCTCTTCCTCCCTCCCCACTCTCCAACTGGAAGGGGGGCAGGAGGGGAGGGGCCATTAAGATGAAGGGGTTCCCTGTCCAGGCCTCCGGGCTGTGGTGGGCTTGACCTGGCGCCAGCTCCCCAGGGAAGGCCTGGGTGGAGGTATTGGGGGCGGGGACCTAGAAGCAGCCGCCCCAGAGTCCAGCAGACGCTGAGAACAGAGAGTGCCTGGGGGGCGGGGGGCAGCTTTCAGGGTCCCCTGGGGTCAGCTCTGGGACAGTTGCCGTTTTTAATCTGCACAAGTGATTTAGAAGGAGCCGCCAGGGCTGCAACCTAGATCCGCTCAGAGCGAGCTCGGGAAGTGTGGGGAGGCTCGGCCCAAGAACTGTGCCCTCCCCCCAGCTGTGGCCACAGGGCAGTGGGGGCCCCGGACGAAGCTTCCCCCCTAGCTGTGGCCACAGGGCAGTGGGGACCCTGGATGAAGCTTCCCCCACCCAGCTGTGGCCACAGGGCAGTGGGGACCCCGGATGAAGCTTCCTCCTCTCCTGCCAGCCAGAACCTGCGTTCGTGGTGACCTTGCATGTCCGAAGTCTGTCCATCCCGCCCCGGACTGGCTCTCCCCTCCCATCCCCTCCCCTCCGCTCCTCCCCCACTCTCAGGCGTGCAGGGACCGCCGCCCAGCCCCGGCTGCAGGGCCGGAGGCTCCCGCACATCTAGGGCCTTGAAGGAGTCCTGTCCCTGAGCTCGCAGCACAGACGCCCGGGCCCTAGCGGATGCCAGCTTTCAGCCCACCCACCCGGCAGCTGGGAACCACACACCCCAGGAAGGAAGGCCTGGGGGTCCCCACCAGGACCTTGACTTGGCTGCCAGCGACCACCCCACCCCTGCTGACACAAGCTGGGCGCGCCTCCCTTGGTCTTTGGGCGCAGGGAGGGAGGGCTGGGTCTCCAGTCCTTCTGACCACTCCGCTGGCCTGTGCCTGCTTGCGGCCCGTCCCCACCACCCACCACCCACCACCCGAGCTGCAGGTGCGGTGGAGGTCGGGAGGGGAGAAGGCGCAGGGGCACACGGGCCGTCGCTGTCGCCCTGAGGGATTTTCGATGGTTCCACGACTTGGGGGAACCAGGAAAAAGGGGCAACCTCTGTGGCCTCCTGCGGACGTGGCACCCCTGGTGGAGTTGGAATCCCCACGAGAGACTCCTGTGGGGAAACACATCCTAGGCCCTCTGGGCTAGGCCCCTGGTCCACCTGGGACGCAGGCTGGAGAGGCCAAATGCAGGGGCCAGGAAGCACCAAACCGGCTCTTAGACCAAGAGCCAAGGGACCCCCCACCCTTTCCATTCATCCCCCAATCCAGGCCCAGCGTCATCTCCCCTCCTCACCCACACCCAGGGCTGACTGTCCGAGATCCAGGCCATGGTTTCCATCCGGTCACCACGCGCCCGGCAGGTGAGGGTCTCCGAGGGGCAACGCGTGAAAAGCCGGAGCGGATCGCCTCATGGGGCGGAATGGCTGCTGGTGCCGGCCTGGTCAGAGGCCAGGATGGGTATTCGCTGAATATACAACACAGAGGGACCAATAAAAATACAGAGAAAAGCACGGAGCCGCCGGCGTGGCAGAAGAGCCTGCGGAGAAGCTCCCTCAAAGACTCACAGGCGACACAACTACAACCTGTGGAAAAGCGACTGCGGCAAAGCTCTTGGCTTTAAGAATATACCCCCTTGGGGCCGGGCGCGGTGGCTCACGCCTGTAATCCCAGCACTTTGGGAGGCCAAGGTGGGTGGATCACGAGGTCAACAGCTCAAGACCATCCTGGCTAACACGGTGAAACCCCGTCTCTACTAAAAATACAAAAAATCAGCCGGGCGTGGTGGCGGGCGCCTGTAGTCCCAGCTGCTCGGGAGACTGAGGCAGGAGAATGGCGTGAACCCGGGAGGCGGAGCTTGCGATGAGCTGAGATCGTGCCACTGCACTGCAGCCTGGGCGACAGAGCGAGACTCCGTCTCAAAAAAAAAAAAAAGAAAAAAGAAAAAAAGAAAAGCCCCTAAAGGTCAGGGTCCTTGAACAAAAGTGTGCAATGCCCCGTGTCTGCAGCGGGGAGAGGTCTGGAGCCCGTGTGTCCACAGCAGAAGTGGACACAGTGGTGCCAGGGCAGGAACGCCGGGGGGCATTTGCAGGCCTGTGCTGCGAGGCTGCAGCGGCGCTCAGGACGTACCTCGGAGAAGAGCAAGCCCGCTGCAGGGAGACGTGAACGCCAGGTCTGTTTCTGTACAAGCAAGTGACAGAAGACCCCTAGATAAGACTCTAGGCATGTGTGTATTTGTAGGCAAATGGAGGGTGAGAAAGACACGGTCCTGACTAGCAACTCTGGATATCTAGGAGGAGTGTGGAAAGAACAGTTAATCGCCTTACACCCGTGTCACTGCATATGATGAAAATGTTACATTTCGAATAACAAAAATCAGCACTTATATCAAAAACTGGTTATTGCAGTGGGAGAAAGGACCCTGCTCTAGGGTCTTCCAAGCCAGGTGAGCCTGGGCCTTGAACATGCTCTTCACAGTGTGTGTGGGGCCCAGGGGACGATGTACCATTTCTGCACTGGAGTCTGCAGAAATGGTGCAGACCGCCCCAGAATAATTCAGTCTACCTCACACAGGCCAGCAGGACTTGTTTTTTCTTTTAGTGCAGCAGTGCGATCATAGCTCACTGCAGCCTTGAACTCCTGGCCTCAAGCAATCCTCCCGCTTCAGTCACCCAAGTGGTTGGAACTGTAGGCTCGACCCGCCATGCCTGGCCTCTGCAGGACTCTTGACCCCAACCCAGACTTTACCTTGATGTGGGGAGCTGTCCCCACTCCCTCCCGACAGTGCAGGGCACTGTGTCAAGGATTCTGCAGAGACCCTGGCTCATTCCCACAGGAGACGGGGAACGGGCCTGGGGAGGAACTAAATGCCAGCGTGGGGGTGCCGGAGGCTCCAGTGGCAGCGGTTGTAGGCAGGGAGGATGGTGAGCCCTCCACATATACACAGCATGGCCCCCAGGGGTGTGTACTGGGATGGGTGCTGGGGGGTACTCTGGGGAGGGCTGCTCACCAGCGTCCTTCATCCTGGGCAGGAGAGAGGCCCAGAGCACAGGCCCTGCAGGGAGCCAGGACGGAGAAGGCGTCACTCCCCCACCAACCCCACCGTCCTTGAGGACTCTGAGTAATTAATTCTCTGTGACTCCAGATGTTCAGCAGCTGTCTTGGCCATTTCCGCCCCTTCTCCTGACCCTGCATCCTCCAGGAAGCATCCCCTCCTGTCCTTGGGCTCCAAGCCACCCCCACCTTCCCTGCACCCCATTTCCTGAGCAGAGGCGTTTGTGCAGACTCAGCTCCCGCACCCACCAGGGTAGCTTCAGTTTTCCCAAGGCCTGGGCACTGCTCCCTGAGTCCAGGGCTGCTGGGGTCGGCTCACTCCCTGATGGATGCCCTCTGCCAGGGGCTCTGATCCTGGTTCCGGCCCCTCCGGCCTCTGGGACTGGTTTTCTCTCTCTCCTCTCCTTCCTTCTCCAAGGTTGGCTCTGCAGGCTCCACTGGCATAAATCAAGGGCCTCCAGGGAGGGTTCAGTGCAGGAGGGTTAGCAGAACTGGCCGGGGGCCTCCAGGGAAGGTTAGCAGAACTGGCCAGGGGGCCTCCAGGGAAGGTTAGCAGAACTGGCCAGGGGGCCTCCAGGGAGGGTTAGCAGAACTGGCCAGGGGGAGAGCCCTGCCCCAGTGCAGGAGGGTGGGAACCAAGGGGTGGAGGGCTCAGAGACTGGCAGGCCCTGTGGGGGTGGGGTGCAAGCTCGGATGTCGGCCTGGAGGGCACCAGGGTGTGGGCGGGGTTGCCTCCACAAACAGATCAGCAGGGACACAGCCCCCCCCTCCACCTTGTGGACACTTCCCTGAGAGGTCATGGCTGCTGCAGCTGGTCCAGTCTGGGGGCTCTTCTGGAGAGGGGACAGCTCCCTTCCTGTCACATGCTTTCCTGTCTCAACAGAGCTGGGGGTTCTGGGGCACTTGTACTCCCGTGGGCTGGTGGGGTCAGGGGCTGGGCCAGACACAGGATGAGGCATGGAACCCCTGGGGGCCAGCGGCTCCAGCCCGCTGACCTCTGCCCCTCAGAATCCGGTCCCAGGCTCTCCCCTCCTCCTCTCAAGAACTTCCTGCTCTGTGTGTGTGTGTGGGTGGGTTGTTGTGGGGGAAGCTAAGGGCAGGTGGGCCTGGCTAAAGAAAAGCCTCCATTTCCAAACAAGTCCCAGAGCAGATCAAGCTGGGAGACTGCCCCCAGGAGGACGAGGCTCCTCCAAGCAGGATCTGTTCAGGGGAATCAAAATAAAGTTTAGTGCATCCAACATCCTGCGTGGACAGTTCTCCAGGACTCCTGCCGCTGCCAGGATCTGAACTGAGGCGGCAGGGACCCCCCTGTCAGATCCTCAGCTCTGTTGCTGGGTTCACTCCTGTGGTCTCACACAAAATGGGCCGGGAGCCTTTGGGCCCACAGCCCCAACCCGCCTAGAGTAAGCAGCCACTGAGTTTAAGAAAGAGGCTCCTGGGAAAGGAATCATCTCCCACCCTCTGCAGAAGTTTCCATCCCCACCTCTATCCACGTCAGGCTCCTTTCCCCACAGGGTTAGGGGTGGACACTTGAGCAGGACCAGAACCACCAATCCCCAGGGGAAGCCTTGCCCATCCCTTGGCCCCAGGGGCAGTACCCTGTGGGTTTTCTCCTGGCACAGGGCTCCTGTTGCTGCCCAGGACCCAGTGGAAAGGATGGTGTGACAGGTGCACCAGTGGACCCTGAGACACCCTCTTTGTTCTCAGGCCTTGACCAATGAGCACAGTAGCCAATCTGAGATCAAAGCTGGATAACCAGGAAAATTTGGATCTCAACTGTGTGTGTGCCTGGGGGAAGGACTGCCAGATTTAGCAAAACAAAAACAAATTTAAAAACAGGGTATATCTAGACCCGGCACAGTGGCTCATGCCTGTAATCCCAGCACTTTGGGAGGCCAAGGCGAGTGGATCACCTGAGGTCAGGAGTTAGAGGCCAGCCTGACCAACATGGTGAAACCCCGTCTCTACTAAAAGTACAAAAAGTTAGCCGGGTGTGATGGCGGGCACCTGTAATCCCAGCTACTTGGGAGGCTGAGGCCGGAGAATTGCTTGAACACCCGGGAGGCAGAGGTTGCAGTGAGCTGAGATTGCACCATTGCACTCCAGCCTGGGCGACAAGAGTGAGACTCCGTCTCAAAAACAAACAAACAAACAAATGAAAAAAACAGGATATCCAGTTAAATTTGAATTTCAGATAAACAATTTTAAAATAATGTCTCAAGCAGTAGTTGGAACATACTTATACCCAAGAAGTATTTGTTTATTTGTAATTCCAATTTAACTGGCATATTATTCTGTATTTTATCTGGCAACCTAGAATGGGGGTAATAGCCCCCCAAATCGCTTCCTTTGTTAATGGTCCCTGTCTTCTGTCCCCCAACCCCTAAAGGCAGCAGCTGACTCCCCAACTAGGGGTGGGGCCCGTTTGGGTCAGGTAGTGCCTCTAACCCAGACACTAAGCAGGAGAGCAGAGAGGGGTGCTTCAGCCTGAAACTACCCCTTCCCGAGAAGGCTGGGGTCTCAGGCAGGCCTAGCACCTGGGCTCAGAGGCTCTGGCTGGATTTGCCAAACTCCCTGATTGTCGCATGTCTGCTTCTGGTCTGGGGAGCTGTTGAGTTCCCGGAGCTGCCCCCTTCCCTGGGCCCCCCCCGCCGGCAGGCGGCCTCCGACCCTGCCCTCAGGTGGGCTGGCCCTTTCCAGGGCAGGAGGAAAAGGGGAACATGCCATACCTCTCCAGAAAAGAGGGAGGCGCAGCCTGGGAGTGGGGGCTCAACCCGGGAGTGAGAAAGAGGAACCCCAGCCAGGCAGGACCCGCCCGAGAAGGTCACGGCTGTTGCTGGCAGCCAGTGAAAAGAGGATCCAGAAAAGGAGAGGGGCTTGTTTCTGGTCAGCACTGAAGAAGGAAGGTGTGGAGGGGAGGGGCCAGGCCGAGAGCAAATACCGCCTTTTTGGTGCAGCAGCCGCCCTGTCTCTGACCCTGGCCGTCCTGGGGAGATGAGGTTTAAACCAGCAGACCCTGAAGGGATGGGGGCAGGACCCACAGCAAGCCTGGTACAGGCGGAGGAGGCCTTGCTGTCCCTTTCTGGCCTGTGGGGTTGTCCATCTTAAGTTTAAGGAAGAAGGAGGCGGGGTGCAGGGACTCACACCTGTAATCCCAACACTGTGGGAGGTGGACGCGGGAGGATCGCTTGACCCCAGGAGTTCAAGACCAGCCTGGGCAGCATAGCGAGACCTCATCTCGATTTAATAAATAAGGAAGAAAGAGGGAGACAGTAGCTGCTCAAATCATGGGTGAGAAAGCTGGGCCTGGGAGCGTTTGGCTGGTGGGGTCTTGGCGAAGGCGGGGGACGGGCAGAACCGTGGGTTCATCATCTCTGGGAACGCTTTGTGCACCCATCACCTAGCAACAGGATGCAGCCTTCCCTCGGCCCTGGAAGGCTAGGTCACAAAGGCCATCAGGGCCTGTCTGGGAGCCGGTATCCCCTAAGACTGCCCTGTGCCTCTCGCGGTGACCCTGGCCCAGCGGCTGGGCGTTGGGGCCACCGCTCATGTGCGTCATCTGCTTCGTGAAGGCGCTGGTGCACGTGTTCAAGATCTACCTGACCGCCAGCTACACCTACACATTCCGCGGCTGGCCCGTGGCCTTCCGCTGGGATGACGTGCGCGCCGTGGGCGGGAGCAGTAGCCACCGGGCGCTGACCTGCGCTGCAGCCGCGGCGGGGGTGTGGCTGCTGCGGGAAGAGGCGCTGGGCGGGGACGCGCTGGGGCGGCCTCCACGTGGGGCTCGCAGCCAGGCGCAGTGCCTCTTGCAGCAGCTCCGCGAGCTGCCCGGCCAGCTCGCTAGCTACGCGCTGGCCCACTCGCTGGGCCGCTGGCTCCTCTACCCTGGCTCCGTGTCCCTGATGACGCGCGTGCTGCTGCCGCTGCTGCAGCAGGGCCAAGAGCGCCTCGTGGAGCGCTACCACGGCCGGCGCGCCAAGCTGGTGGCCTGTGACGGCAACGAGATCGACACCATGTTCATGGACCGCCGCCAGCACCCGGGCAGCCACGGGCACGGGCTGCGCCTCGTCATCTGCTGCGAAGGCAACGCGGGCTTCTATGAGATGGGCTGTCTGTCTGCACCGCTCGAGGCCGGCTACTCCGTGCTGGGCTGGAACCACCCCGGCTTCGGCGGCAGCACTGGCGTGCCCTTCCCTCAGCACGACGCCAACGCCATGGACGTGGTGGTCAAGTACGCACTGCACCGCCTGCACTTCTTGCCCGCGCAGCTGGTGGTCTACGGCTGGTCTGTTGGCGGCTTCACGGCCACCTGGGCCACCATGACCTACCCGGAGCTGGGTGCACTGGTGCTGGACGCCACCTTCGACGACCTCGTGCCGCTGGCGCTGAAGGTCATGCCCCACAGTTGGAAGGGGCTGGTGGTGCGCACCGTGCGCGAGCACCTCAACCTCAACGTGGCCGAGCAGCTCTGCTGCTACCCGGGGCCAGTGCTGCTGCTCCGACGCACGCAAGACGACGTGGTCAGTACCTCGGGCCGCCTGCGCCCCCTGTCACCCGGCGACGTGGAGGGCAACCGGGGCAATGAGCTGCTGCTGCGCCTGCTGGAGCACCGCTACCCCGTCGTGATGGCGGGAGAGGGCCGCGCCGTCGTCACCCGCTGGCTGCGCGCTGGCAGCTTGGCGCAGGAGGCCGCCTTCTATGCACGCTACCGCGTGGACGAGGACTGGTGCCTGGCGCTGCTGCGCTCCTACCGTGCACGCTGCGAAGAGGAGCTGGAGGGCGAGGAGGCCCAGGGGCCACACGGACCCGCCTTCCCATGGCTGGTGGGCCAGGGCCAGGGCCTGAGCTCGCGGCGCCGCCGGCGGCTCGCACTGTTCCTGGCTCGGAAGCACCTCAAGAACGTGGAGGCGACTCACTTCAGCCCTCTGGAGCCTGAGGAGTTTCAGTTGCCCTGGGGGCTGTAACCTATATGACCCAGTTGGGGATCACGCACTTGAACACCTTCCTGGCCTCCTTGGTTCACCTCCCCATACCCCCAACCACTGCGGGGGGCCGGCACCGACGGTGGGGGGGTGCTGGGGTGCTCCTGATCTGCTGTCTGGGGAAGGGTAGGCGGGTAGGCAGAACATGGGGACTTGGTGCCCTCCTTCCTTCACAGGGGCGTTCTGACCCTCCTCCCGTTCTTCGTTGCTGCGTCCCCTCCTTTCTGTCTTCCTCCTACTAATACTTTTGGCTGCCCCCACCGAGCTCCTAAGGGAATGAAAGGTTAACCTGACCCGGTTTATGGCAATGCTGTGTAATGGGTGCCTTGATCACCACAGAAGGATGATGGGAACAGGGGCTGTGGGGTCCTAGGGAGGAGCCCTTCACCTGGCCTGGGTTAGGATGGCTCCTGGGAAAACGATGCCAGCTGTGCGCTGAAAGTCTGTGCAAGCTGCTCCCGTGAAAAGGAGGACATTGGCATCGCAGGGCTGTGGGCAGGTCTTAGTGGCTGGACATTCCCAGGAGTTCGCACTGGCTATTATTCTGTAGGGCTCCCTCCCACCTCCAAACTCCTGGCTTCTACACCAGGGCATTCACAGGCAGATTGCAGACTCACATGGTGGCATGTGATGCTACAGATACACGTGCACAGGCCAGAGAACACTACTGCGTGTCCCCTGGAACCAGGCCTGGGCTGGACTTTGTTCCTGGCTTAGGGATGCAACACAGAATGAGACAAGGCCTCTGCTCACAACGGTCTGTAATGTCACATCTCTGTGGTCTGCCCTGAACTGTCTGAAGCAGGGACTATTGTCCCTACATGTCCCTAGTCCCTGGGCTGGCCCGGTTGGGTTGAGCAAGAATCTCTGGAAAGAATGAAAGGCAGCAAATGGAGAAAACATTACTGAGAGCACCAGAGCAGGATAAGGCCGTGGTGGTAAGGGACTCGGGCCTGTGCAAGAGTACCAGGAAGACACCTGTGGGAGGAGGTGGCCGGGTGAAGGAAGGGGCAGTGGGAGGAGCTTCCATGCCTAGGGACCAGTACCACCCCAGGCTGGAAGCCCAGAGTGGAGTCCTAGGACATCAGATCCTAAAGGGCTTGAATACCGTTTAAGGCTTTTCTTCGGGGAGCAAGTAGGAGCCAAAGAAGGGAAGTTGTGGGACTTGTTTTCGTGGGGCCAGTTGCCTGGTGTTCCAGAGTATCCTGGTTGCGCTTCAACTTGCGGAGTGACCTGGGGCAAGTGACTTTAACCTCAGCTTCCTCATCTGTGGAGTGGGGAGGGCGCAGCACTGGTCGCCCTGAACAGGAAGTGAGACAACCTCGGGGTGCACACGCGCAGGCCCCAGCCGCAGGGTCCACGCCCGACGCGAGGCGGCAGCGGCGCCTGCAGGGCGAGGGGACGAATCGCGATCTTTTTCAGCGTAACCCGCATACAATACAAAGTTCCCATAAAAAGGACAAACTAGCCAGGCGTGACGGGCGGTGGCTCACGCCTGTAATCCCAGCACTTTAGGAGGCCGAGGCGGGTGGATCACCTAAGGTCAGGAGTTCGAGACCAGCCTGGCCAACGTGACGAAACCTCCTTCTCTACTAAAAATACGAAAATTAGCCAGACGTGTTGGCGCGCGCCTGTAATCCCAGCTATTCGGGAGGCTGAGGCAGGAGAATCGCTTGAACCCGGAGGGTAGAGATTGGAATGAGCTGAGGTCGCGCCATTGCACTCCAGCCGGGGCAACAAGAGTGAAACTTCGTCTAAAAAAAAAAAAAAGAAAAACAAGGACCAACTAAAAAAAGAATATAAATACAGGACTTACGGGGGGAGGCTGACCCGTAAAGTAAGGGGTCGGGCTGGAAAGGATCTCCAGGGGTCAGAGTTTGAGCCGCCGAGGCGCGCGAGCCCCAGCACTCCTAGGCAGCTGCATTCGCCCCGGCAGATCCCCTGGGGCCCTGCGCTGGCTTTCCACAGCGCCATGTTGGACGGTCCTCCCACTTCCCACCTTCCTCGTCCTCCCGCTACTCTGACCGTTCTACCTGTGATTCTCGCTGGTGGAGTCAACCTGGAATGGATTCCCTCCGAACCACGCCTCCCTTTCCTGCTTCGCCCGCAGTTTCGGCCTATCAGGTTGAGTCGGGTAAACCAGGACGGGCCAAACGACGCTCTCATTGGACATCACTGGTGGGGGCGGGAAGAAGGCGGAGTACGTGCCCGGGCGGAAGTAGCCGTCGCATCGCGGTTACGTAACGCCGCGGAGCCGAGGCAGTTCCGCTGTCTGGTGTGTACGCGGCGAGCTACTCCCGGCGCCGCCCGCTCGGCTCTCATAGCGCCCGCGACAGCGGCCCGGCCGCCGCCTGAACATGGACTCCGCCGGCCAAGGTACCTGTTGGGCCGGGCGCCGCCGCTGCAGATGGGCCCAGGCCGCCCGGTGTTCTCCGTCCCCGGGGTCGCGTCTGCGACTCTCTGTTCTCTCGGTCTCTGTTCACCCACCCCGCGGCCCCTCTTCAGCTCCCAGCCCACTGACCTCGAAGCTTATGATGGTCGTGGTGTGTCTTTTGCCCGCGGCCCAGACCGCTTCCTGGGCTCTCTCCAGCCGCCCTCCCGGTCTCCTCTGGGACCGCTTCGAGGTGTGGTTCCCTGGCGCCCGCCGTTGCTCCCGTAGTTTGGGTTCTCTTGCTCCAAGCAGGTCTCGCTTATGCCGCCCACCCCGCACCCTGCTCTTGCTTGCTCTGCCACCCCCCGGTCCTTGCGCTGGGCCGTCGGGTTCACGCTCTCTGGCCCTGGACCCAGTCCGAGGTGTTGAGGGCGGCTCCCGAGCGGAGAAGGGGTCTTCGCGTTCAGCAGAGCTCCCCTTGGGCAGCAACTCTGCTCGGAGCTCAGCCTGCTGAGCGGTTGCCTCATGGAGAGGGGTGGAGTGAGTCAGGGGCACACCCAGCATACCAGGCCTGTTTCCAGAACGGTCGCCCCAGAGGAGTATGAGATGGCCACTGAGGGGCGTGGAGCGAGCCCGGGAGATTAAAGTCTTGAGAAGATGATACAAGTCTGCCTTCCATTTTGGGGCTCTAAAGAGGGATGCTAAATTTCTTTCTTTCTTTTTTTTGAGACGGAGTCTTGCTCTGACGCTAGGCTGGAGTGCAGTGGCGCGATCTCAGCTCATTGCAACCTCGACCTCCCGGGTTCAAGCGATTCTTCTGCCTCAGCCTCCTGAGTAGCTGGGACTACAGGCACGCGCCACCATGCCCAGCTAATTTTTGTATTTTTAGTAGAGGCGGGGTTTCACCATGTTGCCCAGGATGGTCTCGATCTCTTGACCTTGTGATCCGCCTGCCTCAGCCTCTCAAAGTGCTGGGATTACAGGTGTGAGCCCCTGTGCCTGGCCACTTATTAAGCTTTATAATTTCTGGGTGCTGCATTATTCTGGAGGGTGTTTTTTGTTTGTTTTTGTTTTTTTGAGATGGAGTCTCTGTCGCCCAGGCTGGAGCGCAGTGGCTAGATCTTGGCTCACTGCAAGCTCCGCCTCCCGGGTTCACGCCATTCTCCTGCCTCAGCCTCCCAACTAGCTGGGACTACAGGCGCCCGCCATCATGCCCGGTTAATTTTTTGTATCTTTAGTAGAGACGGGGTTTCACTGTTAGCCAGGATGGTCTTGATCTCCTGACCTCATGATCTGCTTACCTCGGCCTCCCAAAGTGCTGGGATTACAGGCGTGAGCCACCGCGCCCGGCCCCTTTTTTTTTTTTAAATTTTTTTTTTTTTTAGGGGCAGCGTCTCTCTCTGTTTCCCAGGCTGGAGTACAGTGGTGCAATCATAGCTCACTGCAGTCTTCAACTCCTGGGCTCAAGCGATCTTCCTGCCTCAACCTCCCAGGTAGCTGGGACTATAAGACTACAGGCGCACCATGCCAGGTTAATTGGTCTTTCTACTTTTTTTTTTTTTTTTGGGACGGAGTTTCGCTCTTGTTGCCCACGCTGCAGTGCAATGGCGCGATCTTGGCTTACCACAACCTCTGCCTTCTGGGTTCAAGCGATTCTCCTGCCTCAGCCTCCCGAGTAGCTGGGATTACAGGCGTGCGCCACCATGCCCGGCTAATTTTGTATTTTTAGTAGAGATGGGGTGTCTCCATGTTGGTCAGGCTGGTCTCGAACTTCTGACCTCAGGCGATCTGCCCGCCTCGGCCTCCAAAAGTGCTGGGATTACAGGTGTGAGCCATTGTGCCCAGCCTCATTTGTCTTTTTTTAAATAGAAGAGAAAGGCTGGGCTCAGTGGCCTACGCCTATAATTCTAACACGTTGGGAGGCCGAGGCCGGTGGATCACTTGAGGTCAGGAATTTGAGACCAGCCTGACCAACATGCCAAAACCCCGTCTCTACTAAAAATAAAAAAATTAGCCGGACATGGTGGTGCGCTCCGGTAGTCCCAGCTACTTGGGAGGCTGAGGCAGGAGAATCGTTTGAACCCAGGAGGTGGAGGTTGCAGTGAGTGGAGATCGTGCCACTGCACTCCAGCCTGGGTGGCAGAGTAAGACTCGTCTAAAAAAAAAAAAATGAGAATCAGTGGATAAAAAAGTGGATACACTTCGTTTAGAAAGCGTTTGTCGAGTGCCAAGGAAGTGCACAGCTCCAGTCCTGTGGGACATTTGAAGGGAGTGAGATGCAGCCAGCTTTTAAGAAGAGTGTCTTTGTTAAGTGCATTCAATCTGATTTCGTGTTGTCTTTTAATTTAAAAGGCTTAGTTTTTCTTTTCTTTTTTTTTTTTTTGAGACAGTCTCAAAAAAAAAAAAGAGTAGAGATGGGGTTTCACCATATTGCCCAGGCTGGTCTTGAACTCCTGACCTCAGGTGATCCGCCCGCCTCAGCCTCCCAAAGTGCTGGGATTACAGGTATGAGCCACCCCGCCCGGCCAGCTTTTCTTTTATTTTTTTAAAAAGAATTTTTTTTTGGCCGGGTGTGGTGGCTCAACGCCTGTAATCTCTTGGGTTCAAGTGATTCTCCTGCCTCAGCCTCCCAAGTAGCTGGGACTACAGGTGCGTGCCACCACGCTAACTAATTTCGTATTTTTAGCAGAGATGGGGTTTCACCATTTTGGTCAGGCTGGTCTCGAACTCCTGACCTCATGTGATCCGCCTGCTTCGGCCTACCAAAGTGCTGGGATTATGGGCATGAGCCACTGCGCCCAGCAGTAAGCCTGTTTCTTTTCAGAATGTTCTGGTCAACAGGAAAAGTGTTATAATAGTCGTGTGCTTGGATTTGGAGAGAATCGAAATAGACTATTTTTCCTTACATGAAATCTTGTAGACTTTTAGTGTAGTCAGGAAGATGCATTTGACATGAAGAAAAAACAGTGGCTGCATCTGGCCGGGCGCGGTGGCTCACGCCTGTAATCCCAGCACTTTGGGAGGCAGAGGCGGGCGGATCACGAGGTCAGGATATCGAGACCATCCTGGCTAACACGGTGAAACTCCGTCTCTACTAAAAATAAAAAAAATTAGCCGGGCGTGGTGGCCGGCGCCTGTAGTCCCAGCTACTCGGAGAGGCTGAGGCAGGAGAATGGCGTGAACCCGGGAGGCGGAGCTTGCAGTGAGTCGAGATTGCGCCACTGTACTCCAGCCTGGGCGACAGAGCGAGACTCCGTCTCAAAAAACCAAAAAAAAAAACAATGGCTGCAGGACTTTGAATGTGATCTGGGTGTAGTTGAGGTGTGTGGCGGCAGCACGCTGCTCTGCACCTCTCCGCCTGCTGGCGGCCTTCTGGCAGTGGGATGAGAATCAGGAGGGAAGTAAAGGGAATTTTGTTTTGCCGACTCCCTGAAGGAGCTGAATGAGCAGCATGTGCCCTGTCAGATGTGTTGAGAGGAAACTGATGCTTATTGTGTATATTAACCATATTAAGTTCCTTTTTTCAAAAAAAGTGGCAACGTGTCAGGGTATGGTGGCTTACACCTGTAATCCCAACACTTTGGGAGGCCAAGGCGGGCGGGTCACCCGAGGTCGGCAGTTGGAGACCAGCCTGGCCAACATGACGAAACCCCGTCTCTACTGAAAATACAAAAAGTAGCCGGCGTGGTGGTGTGCGCCTGTAATCCTAGCTACTCGGAAGCTGAGGCAGGAGAATCACTTGAACCCGGGAGATGGAGGTTGCAGTGAGCTGAGATCGCACCCTTGCACTCCAGCCTGGGTGACAGAGTGAGCTCCATCACAAAAAAAAGAAAAAAAAAAGTGGAAGATCTGTTAGACTGAGCTGCTTTCTTTGTAGCAAGGGTTTCCTGCCTCCGAAGATAGTGTTCTCACTGAGAAGCCAGAATTCGGGTTTGGCTGCCTTGGGCCGGCATTTCTCGTGCCCTGAAGCAGCACAAGTGGCATTGGCTTTTCATCTCAGGTGGCCTGAGGTGTGGCTGCCCTCGTCTACTGCCCATGCTGTCCTCACAGACCTTTCAGAGAAGATGTGTTAGTCTCCAGGGTCTCACCCACTCCCACCTTTGCTTTTGTCCTGCTAGAGACCTCTACCGTATTTACTTGGAAGTAAGTAACTTATTTGACACCTTGTGGCCTCATTTTGTCTCTGGCAGATATCAACCTGAATTCTCCTAACAAAGGTCTGCTGTCTGACTCCATGACGGATGTTCCTGTCGACACAGGTGTGGCTGCCCGGACTCCTGCTGTTGAGGGTCTGACAGAGGCTGAGGAGGAGGAGCTCAGGGCTGAGCTTACCAAGGTGCTGTGGCTTGGCTGTCTGTCCTGGGTGAATTGGAGTTAAGGCCCTCTTGGATTAGTGAGAGGCCAGGGTACTGGCCATGCTTGGGAGGAATTGTCCTGGGTGGTCACCTACCCTGCTCTGTGTTCCCAGTGATAACGGGGTTCCCTTTGTCTGTGCCCAGCTCCATGCACTGGACTCAGAGCCACCTGGCAGTGGAGACAGGGCGTGACTCCCTTCCCATACCTCTGTGTCTGGCCCTTCCTAAGTGCTCCCTGAGGAGTGTTCACACATGACTGCCTCTGAGCAGCCATCTACTGCGAGTGTCTCTGTTGGAATTAACACTTGATAGTCATTTTTAAGACCCCATGAATCTCTCTGTCCTGGATCTTAAGTTTTCTTTTAAAAATACTTATTTTGGCTGGATGCAGTGGCTCATGCCTGTAATTCCAGTGCTTTGGGAGGACAGGGTGGTAAGGTGGGAAGATCACTTGAGCCCAGGAGTTTGAGAGCAGCCTGGGCAACACAGTGAGACCTTGTCTCTACCCCCAAAAATTAGCCAGGTGTGGTGGCATGTGCCAGTAGTCTCAGCTACTCAGGAGGCTGAGGTGAGAGGATTGCTTGAGGTCAGGAGGTCAAGGCTTCAGTGAGCTGTGATTGCATCCTGCACAGCAGCCTGGGTGACTGGACGAGACCCTGTCTCAAAAACAAAACAAAAACTTCTTTCTAAAAAGTATTTATGTGATCTTCTTTACATGGGAGTCCCTTAAGAGTAATGTAGGAATTAAGAACAAAAGCCTCCAACCATAATTTTTAGTCAAACCAACTGCCAAGAGTTTTCTTTTCACCCTGTGATGTAGTTTAATGCTGAGACTGAGGACCAGGTTTCAGATCCCGAGGACATCACACAGCTATTTCTAGCCTAGAAGATTAAAGGAGAGTAGCAGGAAGTCCAAGGACACTTTGCTTTCCATTTAAATTCAGAACATGTGAGTTTAGAAACTAAATCCACAAGGTTTTTTTCAGAGTTGAATTACAATAAGGTGAAGTTCTTTTTTTGTTTTGTTTTGTTTTTTTTTTTGAGTCGGAGTCTCTTTGTTGCCCAGGCTGGAGTGCAGTGGCGCAATCTCGCCTCACTGCAACCTCCCAACACCCAGGTTCACGCCATTCCCCTGCCTCAGCCTCCTGAGTAGCTGGGACTACAGGCGTTCACCACCACGCCCGGCTAATTTTTTTGTATTTTTAGTCAAGATGGTTTTTTTTTTTTTTTTTTTTGGAGAGAGTCTCGCCCTGTCACCCAGGCTGGAGTGCAATGGTGTGATCTCGGCTCACTGCAATCTCTGCCTCCCGGGTTCAAGCGATTCTCCTGCCTCAGCCTCCAGAATATCTGAGATTACAGGCGCATGCCTCCATGACCATCTAATTTTTGTATTTTTAGTAGAGACAGAGTTTCACCATGTTGGCCAGGCTGGTCTCAAACTCCTGATCTCGTGATCCACCCACCTTGGCCTCCCAGAGTGCTGGGATTACAGGTGTGAGCCACTGCGCCCGGCCCCTACACTGTGCCTGGCCCCTACAAAGTGAAGTTCTGTATTGCTTTTTTTTTTTTTCTTGAGACAGAGTCTTGCTCTTTCGCCCAGGCTGGAGTGCAGGGGCATGATCTCAGCTCACTGGAGCCTCTGCCTCCCTGGTTCAAGTGATTCTCATGCCTCAGCCCTCCAAGTAGGTGGGATTACAGATGCCTGCCACCATACCTGGCTAATTTTTTTTATTTTTAGTAGAGACAAGAGTTTCACCATGTTGGCCAGGCTGGTCCCGAACTCCCAGTCTCAAGAGTTCCGCCCGGCTCAGCCTCCCAAAGTGCTGGGATTACAAATGCAAGCCACTGTGCCCAGCCAAGAAAAAGAATTTTTTTTTTTTTTTTTTTTAAGGACAGAGTCTCACTGTGTCGCCCACGCTGGAGTGCAGTGGCATGATCTCGGCTCACTGCAGCCTCCACTTCCTCCTGAATTGAAGTGATTCTCTTGCCTCAGCCTCCTGAGTAGCTGGGATTACAGGCGTACAGCACCATGCCTGGCTAATTTTTGTATTTTTAGTAGAGACAGAGTTTCGCCATGTTGGCCACATTGGTCTCGAACTCCAGACCTCAGGTAATCTGCCTGCCTCAGCCTCCCCCTATAGTGCTGGGATTACATGCAAGAAGGTGTTTTTTTTTTTGAGACGTTTTGCTCTTGTTGCCCACGCTGGAGTGGAATGGTGCGATCTTGGCTCACTGCAGCCTCTGCCTCCCAGGTTCAAGTGATTCTCCTGTCTCAGCCTCCCGAGTACCTGGGGTTACAGGCGCATGCCACCACGCCTGGCTAATTTTTCTATTTTTGGTAGAGACGGCGTTTCATCATATTGGTCAGGCTGGTCTCAAACTCCTGACCTCAGGTGATCTGCCCGCCTCGGCCTCCCAAAGTGCTGAGATTACAGGCGTGAGCCATCGTGCCCAGCCAAGAAAGAGGATTTTTAAAGAGAAGCTAGTCATATATGAGCTGAAGATACTGAGAACTCATTCTACGTGGTAAAGCTTTGAATGATGCCCCTTTCAGAGGTCATGTTCTTTTATTTATTTATTATTTTTTTTAAGACCTGAGAAAGTTCAAGTCTTCATTATCAGGAATTTTTCTGTTACTCAGTTCTAACTACCTTAAGCACAAAAGATAATTTACCTTTTGGTTCGTGTAACTAACTCTTGCCAAGGTTTGGAATTGACCTCAGGAACACAAGTGTTTTCTTAAGGGCACTTTTTCTGTCACCTGTGTCACTATCCATCTGCCTCCTCCTCCCTGCATGTGGAATTCTATGAGTGCAGATGGTGACCGGCTGCCAACAGTTCTAGATTCTATTGTCCAAGCCCAGACCGAGAGCCCTGAGGGAAAAGGATCCTCACTGCTTTTTGTTTGTTTGTTTGTTTTTGAGACAGTCTCGGTCTGTCACCTAGGCAGGAGTGCAGTGGCATGATCTCAGCTCACTGCAACCTCTGTCTCCTGGGTTCAAACAATTTTCCTGCCTCAGCCTCCCGAGTAGCTGGGATTACAGGTGTGCACAACCATACCTGGCTAATTTTTGTATTTTTAGTGGAGACGGGGTTTTGTCATGTTGGCCAGGCTGGTCTCAAACTCCTGACCTCAGATAATCCGCCTGCCTTGGCCTCACAAAGTGCTGGGATTACAGGCGTGAGCCACTGTGCCTGGCCAGGGTCTTCACCGTTTTTTTTTGTTGTTTTTTTGTTTTTTTGTTTTTTTTTTTGAGATGGAGTCTTGCCTTGTCGCCCAAGGAGTGCAGTGGCACAATCTTGGCTCACTGCAAGCTCCGCTTCCTGAATTCACACCATTCTTCTGCCTCAGCCTCCCGAGTAGCTGGGACTACAGGCACCCGCCACCATGCCTGGCTAATTTTTTGTATTTTTTAGTAGAGACGGGGTTTCACTGTGTTAATTGTGTTAGCCAGGATGGTCTCGATCTCCTGACCTTGTGATCCGCCCCCCTCGGCCTCCCAGAGTGCTGGGATTACAGGCATGAGCCACTGCGCCCGGCTGGTCTTCACCTTTTTAATACCATGCCCAGTCCCAGTAAAGAGCTCGGACAAGCCTGGCGTGGTCACCCTGGGCCATTCCTCATGACCACAAACGGACATAGTGATTGGGAGCTCTCCCAGAACCGTTTAGCTGTGGGGCATGGGACAGTTCTCTGGAGTCAAGTTCCTAGTACCAGATAAAAACAGATGTCTGCTGGCCAGGCGTGGTGGCTCACGCCTGTAATCCCAGCACTTTGGGAGGCTGAGGTGGGAGGATCACCTGAGGTTGGGAGTTTGAGACCAGCCTGACCAACATGGTGAAACCCCATCTGTACTAAAAATACAAAATTAGCCGGGCATAGTGGCACACGCCTGTAATCCCAGCTACTTGGGAGGCTGAGGCGGGAGGATCACTTGAACCTGGAAGGCAGAGGTTGCGGTGAGCCGAGGTCATGCCATTGCACTCCAGCCTGGGTGACAAGAGCGAAACTCCATCTCAAAAAAAAAAAAAACCCAAAACCCCAAAACCAGATGTCTGCTGTAGATGCTGTTATTCCTAGGACGAGTTAATGCTTCGGTAAGCGGAAAGTTCTTGTGTAACTCATGGCACTGTGCATGAGGATGTTAGTCACTTCCTGCGGTAGTGATGGCTCATCATGTCAACTGCATGCTTTGCAGGTGGAAGAGGAAATTGTCACTCTGCGCCAGGTCCTGGCGGCCAAGGAGAGGCACTGTGGAGAGCTCAAGAGGAGGCTGGGCCTCTCCACCCTGGGGGGGCTGAAACAGAACCTGTCCAGGAGCTGGCATGATGTGCAGGTCTCTAACGCGTAGGTACCTGCCCCGGGCGCACCCCTGGGGGCTGAAGAGAGCGTGCACCACACGTGCCCCTGGCATGCGGGGGTGTCATCATGCCCAGGGGCGAGTTGCAGCCATGGAATTGAGTGGCCTGTTTGGAAGGAGCCAGAGAGAGGCTCTGAGCCCTTGGCCCAGGGACTGTGCCTTATTTGTTCGAAAAGCTTGGTGTCTACATGTGTTTTATTATTTTTAGGTTTTTGTGTACTTTACTTATTTTTTATTTTTTATTTTTTTTGAGACAGAGTCTCACTGTCGCCCAGGCTGGAGTGTAGGGGCGTGACCTTGGCTCACTGCATCCTCTGACCCCCGGGTTCAAGCGATTCTCCTGCCTCAGCCTCCCAGGTAGCTGGGATTACAGGCGCCTCCCACTGCGCCCGGCTGATTTTTTTTCTTTTTTTTTTTGTATTTTTAGTAGAGGTGGGGTTTCACCATCTTGGCCAGGCTGGTCGTGAACTCCTGACCTTGTGATCCACCCACCTCGGCCTCCCAGAGTGCTGGGAATAAAGGCATGAGCCACCGCGCTGACCTTTTTTTTTTTATTATTGTTATTTTTTGAGATGGTCTCGCTCTGTCACCCAGGCTGGAGTGCAGTGGCGCAATCATGATTTGCTGCAACCTCAACCTCCTGGGTTCAAGCAATCCTCCCAACTCAACCCCCCTCGTAGCTGGGACGACAGGCATGCGCCACCATGCCTGGCTGATTTTTTCACGTTTTATAGAGACAGGGTCTTGCTTTGTTACCTAGGCTGGTCTCAAATTTCTGGGCTCAAGAGATCCTCTTGTTTTGGCCTCCTAAAATGCTTGGGATTACACGTGTGGCCACCACACCCGGCTTATATATGTGTTTTTAAAAGGCAGACACACTGGCTAGTTGTCCTGGTGGAAAATGATAGGAAGACTGTGTTTCAGGGTCCAGACTTGAGAGAGCACTGATCAGGTCCTTAGCAAGAATGGTTTTTCTGTGGTCCTTATTGTGGGTGTGGCATGGTCACAGCCTCTGACCCAGATATGGCCATATGGGCCGGGCATGGTGGCTCATGCCTATAATCCCAGCAGTTTGGGAGGCTGAGGCTTTTGTATCACTTGAGGTTAGGTGTTCAAGACCAGCCTCACCAACATGGAGAAACCCTGTGTCTACTAAAAAATACAAAAATTTAGCTGGGTGTGGTGGTGCGCAACTGTGATCTCGGCTACTGGGGAAGGTGAGCCAGGAGAATCTCTTGAACCCGGGAGGCGGAGGTTACAGTGAGCCAAAATTATGCCACTGCCCTCCAGCCTGGGTGACAGAGCAAGACTCTGTCTCAAAAAAAAAAAAAAAAAAAAAAAAAAAATATATATATATATATATATATATAGGACCATATAGTCCCACAACCCTAGGGACTCTGACCCTCCCCGATGACGATGTGGTCCTACGTGACGACATGGTCCTGTAACCCTGGGACACCTGTCCCAGATGTCGCTCAGCTCTGAATTTGGGGAGTGCTGCTTTCTCACTTGACCCTGTCCATGTGGCTTCTCTGAAACATACCCTTCAAGGTGGAGGCGGGTGTGGAATGTTTCCCAGATGCCATGTTCCTACAGAAAGACAGAACAAGTCACATTTCATAAATCTCACATATGAGAGGCCCATGTTTTTGTCCTAGGACGTCATAAGTTTTGAATCCCAAGGATGTTTTGGGGCTGTGGGCTGTGCCCTTCCAGTCCCCCACAGCAGTGCTGTTCCCCAAGAATCTCCTAGGGAGAGACCAGGGGCTACTGCCAGGTGACAGAAAAGGGAACGTCAGTTCCGCCACACCCACAGCTCACCTGGCGGCCTGGGGCCTGCACAGGGCCTGGTCGAGGCAGTGGACCCCATTTTTGGGCCGTCTGTGGAGTTGATGTTCCTGCCAGCTGGTCCTTCTCTGTCTTCCCTGGAACTTCACCTGCAGTTTGATGCCTGAGTTAAAATTGTTCTTCTAAATAATTCACTATAGACTTTCTGTTTTTAGCTATGTGAAAACTTCTGAGAAACTTGGAGAGTGGAATGAGAAAGTGACCCAGTCAGACCTGTGAGTGCCTGTATCATCAGCACCTCCTCCTTCCTCCTCTCCGCCTCCTGACACTCAGTCGGGGAAGGGGGCTGTGCACACTTGGCACCAAGCTTGTTTCAGTATTTGCTGGCTGTTTTTTTCTTACTATAACTTTTCTTCTCTCAGGTAAACTATCCTTTAAACTTTTGTGGAACAGGGAATAGTAGCTGAGAGAAACTCACTCAGCCACCTGACCACGCTTAAAACTCCCCTCTGCCTGATATGCGTCCCTTATGTAAGAGGCCTGCACTGGTCCTGGCTGTATCTTTAACTAATAGAGCTCCTTGGCTTCCAGCAGTGCACAAGCTGGACGACACCACTTGGCCTGGTTTTGCTGGTGGCAAATTTTTGTTTGTTCTAACCCTAACCCTTTTCCCTGCTTAGCTCCAGCTGTTGGGTTCTCAGAATTGCTTTCCCCCTTTAGGGGTAGTTCTTGAGTGGAGGGCGTGGTGTAGGATATGCTGGTGGAAATTTGAAATCCTCACGGTCTGGGAGGCACCGCATTGTCGGAGCATCAGCCAGTGTGGATCAAGTGTGGATAGTTTCATATGTGTGTGTCAGTGGTGTATTTCAGAGTGACTCCTAATATTTGGAGATCCTTAAACTAGATAATAGCACTTCATTTACTTGTGCTCTGATCTGATTATAACGTCTTTAAACTGAGGAGGGGGATATTTTTAAATAGTCTCTGTGGGATTTGTTCATCTGTTATTTAGAAGGAAGCGCTGTAATGGTTGCCACAGAACATGGGCAGAAAGTCCTCCCATGTTGGGCTGAAAGGAAGTGGTTGCTGCCGAGCTTGTCTTGAAGGTCCTGGGGGACCAGGCTGGCACTCTGTGCACGTGGAGCTTTTGCGTCTGGTGTCACAGTGGGAGGCTGGTGTCAGGAACCCCGGGTGGTTCCCAGCATGTTGCCCTGGGTATTCCAGGGACCCCGGCGGTTTGTGGGCATGGCTACAGCAGCCAGCTGTACATCTGGGTGCTCTGGGGACCCGGTCGGTTCATGGCATGTTGACCTGGGTGTTTTTTTTTTGTTTTTGTTTTTGTTTTTTTTTTTTTGAGACGACGTCTCGCTCTGTTGCCCAGGCTGGAGTGCAGTGGCGCCATCTCGGCTCACTGCAAGCTCCGCCTCCTGGGTTCATGTCATTCTCCTGCCTCAGCCTCCCCAGTAGCTGGGGACTACAGGCGCCCACCACCATGCCCGGCTACTTTTTGTATTTTTAGTAGAGACGGGGTTTCACAGTGTTAGCCAGGATGGTCTCGATCTCCTGACGTCGTGATCCGCCCGCCTCGGCCTCCCAAAGTGCTGGGATTACAGGCATGAGCCACTGCGCCCAGCCTGACCTGGGTGTTCTAGGGACCCTGGTGGGCGGTGTCTTTTGGGCTGCGTTGAACAGTGACTTTGCTGGGCAGCAGATGTTTCCTAGGTTGGGACAGTGACGGTCATCCTTGCAGTTGGGGCATCAGGCAGACGCACAGTGCAGACTCAATCTGAAAATAGTCTTAGGAGACTTCAGTGCTGTTTTGTAAAACCAACTGACATAAAGCTGCCGGGATCCTATTTCAAACAAATAGTGTTTCAGAGAGCTTATTACAACACTCAACATCCCGACCCCTCTGGAGAAACCTGTGGCTCAGCATGGAAGCATATGGCCAGTGCATCACCTGGCAGAGGCCATTCCCCTGAGTTCTGTGGGGAGAGCTGTCAAACTGACGGCTCCAGAGTGGAAGTGTTTCTGCCAGGACGGCCCAGGCCGAGGGCGATGGTTTCTGGTGGGGCGGTTCAGGCGGAAGGGATGTGGCTCGGGAGGTGGGGCCTGAGGATCTGGCCATGGCGTGTGCTCTTCCTGGCTGGTGCCTCTCCTAGTCAGCTTCAGGAGATGGGCTGTAGGTGTGCCTCCACCGCCTAGAGTTCTTGCAAAGGAAGGCAGTAAAAGCTCCCTGCATCCTGACCCACATGTTTGTAGATCTTTTCCGCCATTGGCGCCCTGGAGGATGGATGGGAAGGAGAACGTGGCCGGTGGGTGGAGGATAGCGCCGGTGCCTGGCCCCATGAGGCTGCGATGCGGCCACATTCTCAGTGGGTCATGTCTGAACGCGAGAGCAGCTGTGTTCTGCGAGTGGTGAAATGATTGCCTGTTGCATTCTGTTTATAGGCAGAGGTAACTAAAAACCTCAGTGCTGAGAGGGGCATTATATAGATCCTGCAGTTATGAGCCGGTTCACTTGGAGTTGTTTTGGTTGCAGGTGACAGAAAGCACGACTCGAGGTAGCATCAACCAAACAGGGAGGTGGGAGCACTCACCTGGCGGAGAAGTCCCTGCCCCCACTGCTGCAGCCCAACAGTGTGGCCCCATATGGGTCTCCCTGGACTAATGGCTGTGGCCTTGGAGGTGGTGTGCTCTGGCCAGGCCTGGATCATTTGTCCACCCTGAGTGGGAGTGGGGGCAGCCCCCAGAGACAGACTCAGGAGAGGGGGAGTGCAAGGATGTCCCCCAGATGCCCTGTGCTGCCAAGGGGACAGCTCACTGGCAGTGGGACGAAACTGCTGTCTGTCCAAGGCTCTCTTCCTAGAAGGTCTTAGGAACTCCCAAATGGGTGCTGGCTGGGGTTGCCCAGCCCGGTGCTCTCAAGGAGAGCTGAAGCTAGTTATTGGGTGCCGATGCTGGCTCTGACCCCTGCCCCTTCCTCCCCGGCTCAGCTTCCCCATCTACCATGGAGTAATAACAACCCAGCCTTCTGGTCCGCTCAGGAATGTGTATGCCTGTGTGTTTGAGGCTCTCAGAACAGGCCTGCAGCGCTGTGAGCCTTGGAAGGGGGCCTCACAGCTGCTGCCACCACCTCGGAGGCCCGGGATGGGACTGAGAAGGGGAAGGGAGAGGTCAGAGCCACAGCTGTCGGGCAGGGACCTGCTGTAGGAAGAGAAGGCCAGGGAGGTGCTGGTGGTGGCCTCAGGCTGTGCAGGTGATGCCCATTGTTTCCAGGGCCATCCCAGTTTGGAGGTTCCTGTTTCTAGAGGAGGTTCCCTTGTGACCCTCTTTCCACACCCAAGCAATGCTGAGGGCGTTGGGGCCCCCAGGGACTTGAGTGTGGTTTATGGCATGGCAGGGACTGACCACAGTGGCACCTCTTGTCAGTGGTCAGTGGGTCCTGAGGGACCCTCAGGACCCTCCTCCTTGTGTGGGTGGCACTTCCTCACCCACAGGTCACGCTCAGAACCTGCATCTCATTCCAATCCTTGTGTGGGTGGCACTTCCCCACCCACAGGTCACACTCAGAACCCGCATCTCATTCCAATCCTTGTGTGGGTGGCACTTCCCCACCCACAGGTCACACTCAGAACCCACATCTCATTCCAATCCTTGTGTGGGTGGCACTTCCCCACCCACAGGTCACGCTCAAGACCCGCATCTCATTCCGAAGGCCGGGCACAGGCAGTTGTTTTCTCTCCAACTTCGGTTTCCCCATCCCCACTCTCAGGGCACAAATGCACGTGTAGCTTCCCCATGCCTACTCTTTAGGCACAAATGCAGGTGCAGCTTTCTCATCCCCACTCTTTAGGCACAAATGTAGGTGCTGTGAGGACTTTAGAATCCTCTGCTGCAGGTGACTTTGCTTCAGCGAACCACAGAATGTTCACATGGTTTTATGCATTTGTTATTTCAGGGAAAATCAAGGTTAAAGATGTCTTCAGAATTTGTATTTTTCGGCTGGGCACAGTGGCTCACATCTGTAATCCCAACACTTTGGGAGGCTGAGGTGGGCAGATCACGAGGTCATGAGATCGAGACCATCCTGGCTAACATGGTGAAACTCCGTCTGTACTAAAAATACAAAAAAATTAGCCGGCTGTGGTGGCGGGCGCCTGTAGTCCCAGCTAGTCAGGAGGCTGAGGCAGGAGAATGGCGTGAACACAGGAGGCGGAGCTTGCAGTGAGCCAAGATGGTGCTGCTGCACTCCAGCCGGGGCTACAGAGCAAGACTCCGTCTAAAAAAAAAAAAAAAAAAAAAGAATTTTTATTTTTGAAACTAAATGTAGCAGGTCATTAGTTACTTATAACTGGTGTTTTATTAATAAAAAAAAAAAAATTTAAAAACAGCCATGGTTCCAGCTGCACGGAGCCTGGATGGGAAAGTGCATCCTCTGGGCTGGGCGTGGTGGCTCACACCTGTCATCCCAGCACTGTGGGAGGCTGAGGCGGGTGGATCCCCTGAGGTCAGGAGTTGAAGACCAACCTGGCCAACATGGTGAAACCCTGTCTGTACTAAAAAGACAAAATTAGCAGGGCGTGGTGGTGGGTGCCTGTAATCCCAGCTACTTGGGATGCTGAGGCAGGAGAATCTCTTGAACCTGGAGGCAGAGGTTGTAGTGAGCTGAGATTGCACCACTGCACTCCAGCCTGAGTGACAGAGCGAGACTTTGTCTCAAAAAAAAAAAGAAAAGAAAGAAAGTGCATCCTCTGGTAGGCCTTGGGCTGGGGGCAGGCATGAGAGAGCTGTGCTGGGAGGTGCTGCCAGGGCACACTTGGTGGGTCACACGCTCCTATCAACTGTTTGGGGGCTGGAGAGTAGTAGCACTCAGCTCACACGGGCCTCCTGCAGGGAGTGGTGGGAGGGCCTGTGAGTAAGGGCTCCCGAAGGCCCGTCGTTGGGACCTGGTGTCACCAGTGGGAGCGGGAGGAGCCTGCGCCTTCTCTGGCGTCAGTCACCCCAGATGCCACTCAGGGCTTGACTGGGTTTGCCAGCTCTCCAGATTGGCACTGGTAACGCTGAGATGGTCCTGGGAGCCCGTCTCCATTCAGCCTCGAGTTCCCTGGCTTCACTGAGGGAGGAGCTGTGATGAGGTGGCTGTGGGTTCGCATTTTGGGCTTTGTTATGTCGGAGTCTGCTGTGTTTTGTGTTTATGGTGGCAGCTGGATGAGGGCCAGCGACTTCAGGTGTTGGCTGTCATGGTGGGCCCAACAGAATCCCTGCAGCCACAGCATCCTGCCTGCTACCCTTTGCCTGTCCTGCGGACGCCGAGGCCCTGAAGCTTTGCTTTGGTGGGATATAGAGCTGGAGGGGATAGAAGCGGGGCCTTCACTAGGGGCCAGGACAGACCCTTGCACTGTGAAAAGAGGCCTGGGAATGGAACTGTCCGATGTTCTGAAGGCACACGGGGCCCCGCCGTCTGGAGCAGGGGCACCTTGCGGGCTGCATGGCCACTCTGTGATGCTCGTTCCCCACAGACGTGGTTGAGCTTGCATTTTCTCCCCTCAGCACAGTCTCATTTGGGAAGAGGAAAGGGAACCTTGCACGCATGGGCCGGTCGGGGCACTGAGAGGCCTTTCTGCTCTGGCACTGCCTGCCAGGTGTGCACCTCAGGGGGCCCGTCTGCTCTAGCAGGCAAATGGGGCATGTTCTCTGTAGTCAGAGGGGCTGTGGGAAGACAGGAAAGCGGGCTTAGTAGGTATCAGGCGAGTGGGTGAAATTGGATTGTGAGATGAGAAAGCAGCGTCATTGCAGGGCTAGGGGGCCGAGACTCGGCAGGGTCGCTGAGAGCTCAGTGAGTGAGCAACGCACAGGCTGCTCCTCGCTGCAGGGGCCTCTGAGGGCCGAGGGGCTCTGGGCCTGCACCCCCTCTGTAGACACCTGGCAAGTGTCCACCCCTTGCCCTAGCTCCTTTCCTCAGTTTTCCTCGGGTGTGCTTTGTTTGCTTGGCTGTGGGTGGTGACCCGCCCATGCTGTCTGGTTGATTTAACTGGTGTGTCTTCCAGCTACAAGAAGACTCAGGAAACTCTTTCACAGGCAGGACAGAAGACTTCAGCTGCCCTGTCCACAGTGGGCTCTGCCATCAGCAGGAAGCTTGGAGACATGAGGTGAGACCCAACCCTGACTCTGCTGCCCTGAGACCTGGCCAGGAGTGAGATGAGGTGTCGGAGGCGCTACAGGAAGCCTGCTTGGAGATCAGGGCTCAGATGCACTGGCTCAGGGATGTGGCCATCATGGCCCCGACCAGTCTGTGTGCGGACCCTTGCCTGGGAGGCTCGTCCATCCCCGTTGGCTGCTTTTCTGCCATTTCTGTGTTCTTCAAGGAGGGTTGGCTGCCACTGCTGTTGGGTAACTTGTGGTGCTCAGCGTTAGTGAGGGAGGAGTCTGCACCTTGAAGACTCCTGCACTGAGAGGCAGCGACTCCAGCCTGGGGGTCAGAGTCAGGTCAGCGTGGGACAGCAGTCCTCCACCATCTCCAGGACAGGGGCTCGGCATGGTACTTCCTCAGGGTGTTTCCCAGGTCTCAGAAAGTGCAGTCAGACGCCAGGAGGCCCTGAATGAGCCTTCTCTCCCAGAGGCTGGTGAAAGCCTCCTGGCCATCAGAGGTCCCTCAGCAAGCAGGGCTGGGGCCAAGGAGTGAGCAGGGGGCCGGCGCTTTGTGGCTGGCACGTTTGCTCTTCCTTCCCTGTGCTAGGCTCCCTGACCACAGCATGGTGATGAGGGGATTGAGCCAGAAGCCTGGGTATGATGCTTGGCTGGGCTACCTCCTGGCTGGGCACCCCAGCTGGGCCTCGGGCACACCTTCTTTCACAGGGGTTGTAGGAGTGGATGATATAGGTTGTCGCCATCACCAGCATCCTGGCCCCAACTTCTGGGTGCTGCTGCCCACCGTGCCCTGACCCCTTTCCCATTCTCAGAACTGGTCTTCTGGCTTTTGGATCTCAGAGAGCGCCTCCCTGTAGCTCTGACCCAATCCTGGCAAAGATGGGTGCAGGATTCCTAGAGGACCGGTGTATGGAGCACAGTGCTGACCCCACCCAGCCCTCCCCTCTTCCCCTCTTGTGGCCCTTGCAAGATTCAGAGATACATACATCTCCTGCTGGGCTGGCTCCCTGCCTGCCTGCCTGCCTGCCTGCCTGCCTTAGGTCGGGTGTGTCCTGCCTGCCCGTCTGTGGTTGCCAGGTGGGGGTCGTCCTGCGCCAGTGTTCTCTCACCTGACCACTGAGCCACAGGCCAGGACGCAGACGGCCACACACACCCAGGGACCCACCCTGCCAAGCAGAGGGGATGGCCACTGCCTAGGAGCTGTGCCCACTTTTATTTTTGTTTTTTTGAGGTAATCTACCTTCCCGTCCCTGCAACTTCTATTTTGCGAAGTTTTAAACCTCTGGAGAAGCTGCACAGTCATCAGTACGCAATGTGTGTTTCCTCTGTGCACCCTCACACGCCCAAGGCTCCACACTCCCCAGCAGCTGTGATTTGGGAGGTCCTTGTGGGGCACCCTACAAATGCAGGTCTTCCCCACCACTGCTGAGCTTTGGACCCCGGAGGGACCCCCTGAGCTTCAGCTGAGCCCAGCCTCGCAGGGCTGTTTTCTTCCCGAAAATGCTGGTCTCACCACAGAGCATCTTCAGGAAGTAACAGGTGTCTGTTGTGCCTAAATTATGCTGGCCATCAGGAGGCGTTTGCCCACTCTTAGTGTCCCTACTCCCTTTTGAGTTTGTTCAGAGCATCGTGGTGGAAATGAAGGGGCATGCGGAGCCCTCGGCACTGATTGGAATAGCCGAGCACAAGCCAGTCCTGGGGTTTTGATCCGGGCATTTGATCCTGGCCTGTTTTTCTCTGGAAGCACAGGGACACGGTCGTAGTTCTCCGTCTGCTCCTCCTCCTCTGATGGAGAGAAAGGCTTTTGCTCTCTGCTGAGTCCTGGGGCTGGCAGCTGTCCCCTGTGTCGTGTAGCCTCAGGGCATGGCTGGCAGTGAGCAGAGTTCCTGTTACAGTGACGCTGGCACAGCTGTCATGTGCCCAGCCACACTGTGCCACGTGTTTGCACATGTGCCCTGGTATGTGGGGCCAGCTGGGTGAGCGGGGCCTCAGGCTGACCTGGGAGGAGCCAGCTCTCTCCGATTGGCTGGCCATGTTCACGGTGCTCGTGGAGGGTCCTGTTTGCTGGTGTGTCTTGCCCTGCTTGCTCCTCTGTGTTTGCAGTGGTGGTGGGAACTCTGACGTCTGGAGCCCCTGGTGTATCCCCATCATCTCCCCAAGCAGTCACAGGTGGTTTCTGAGGTCTGGGCCCGTTCACCTCTTGACTTAGAGACTGAGGTTGAGAGCTCACTGCTTCCTGAAAGTGAAAATTGGGTTCTGGGGTGTTTATATCATGGGTTTAGGGCTGGATGAACCCCAGCGGACCCCTACTGACTCTTGGGCGGAAGTCCCTCCAGACAGTTGCGCAACGCCCATGTCCATGATGGGCCTGTCCCAGAGCAGCCCCGGTCTGTGAGGCCTTTGGTGTGCCCTGGGGCACAGGTGATGGGGATGGGAGGAAGGGAACTGGATTCAGGTCAGAGTGGGGTGTTTATACCAGGGTCAGGTCACCATCTGGCTCCCTGGTCTCAGATGAGGCATCGGCCCTCTCAGGACCTCGGGCGAGTTGAGCATTTCTCAGTTCTTCAGTAGCTCCCTCCGTGTCGGAGTGGGCCTGGCTGCAGTGAGTGGCGGCAGCTGCCCTTGGACACACAGGTTTCCAGGTTGGCGTCTGTGTGCATGGATGGAGTTCAGAGCAGAAATGCTCAGCGCCAAGGGTGTCCCACATCCTCCTGCGGTGCGTGTGCCCCCTCAGCTGATGCGCTTTGGGGAACACGGGCCGCTCGTTCTGTGGAGCTGGCCAAGCCCAGCTGTCGTGCTGTGGCACGTTTCATACCTGTGCGCTGCTGGATGGGCCTGTTGTGCTCCAGGTGCTGTGACTTCTCCAAACAGGTGTGCCTTGGGGCCTAAGGCGTGGACAGGGCGTGGACCCAGGGGCCTGTTGTGCACAGCCGTGAGGCTGAGCAGTTGCTAGTCAGGAGCTTGCGAGAGCCTCCTGTTGACTCAGGACTTGAGGAGACTGGAGACAGGGCTGCTCTCCCTGGTGGTGTGCGGACTGGAGGAGCTGTCCTGGAGGGTCTTCCCCTGCTGGGCCTGACTGAGCATGAGCAGGGGGCCTCCCTGGGGGCTCCCCGAGGAGGGCTGTGAGTGGGTGCTGGCCTCCCTTGCTTACACTTCGTTTCCTCTTTTCTCCTGCTGCCACCTTCCAGGGCTCATCCATTTTCACACTCCTTTAGGTAAGGTTGAGCCTGGACACACCTGCGGAAGACTTTTCTCTGAATTGGGGCAGGGTGGACTCTGGCAGGGCCCGTGGGTGGCTGTGCTGGTAGAGGGCAGGTGAAAGTGGGGTCACCCCTTCCAGGACAGCAGTGCCAGCCAGGCAGTTGCTGCATCTCGGGGAGCAAAGCAGCAGCATGGGATTGATGCAGAGGCCCCCCCAGAACCCCCCGGCCCTTCTGTGTCCCCTCCTCGTTCCTCCCCCCAGGCTCACAGGCCGCCTGCTGCCGGGTCTGTGAATAGTTACTGGCCTGGCCTCCAGGCCTGAGTTTACTCCTGAAAAGGAGCCTTTTTTTTTTGAGATGGAGTCTTGCTCTGTCGCCCAGGCTGGAGGGCAGCGGCGTGATCTCGGCTCACTGCAAGCTTCGCCTCCCAGGTTCACGCCATTCTCCTGCCTCACCCTCTTCGAGTAGCTGGGACTACAGGCGCCCGCCACCACGCCCGGCTAATATTTTTTTTTTTTTTTTTTTTT
>NW_026652296.1:347625-372234 GCF_009828535.3 Hylobates moloch | reverse complement strand
AGGCGGGCGGGCGGGCGGGCGCGGGTGGGGGCGGGGGCGGCACGCCAGAGCCGGAAATGGCGGCGACCCCCGGGCCGGGGCTGCGCGGGCGCTCGGGGCCGGAGCTGCTGCGACGCCGCGGCCTGGGCCGGGGCGGGGGCGCGGGAAGGTCGGCGCCGGGGCCTGCGGGAGCCGGGCCGGGCCGGGCCGGGCCGGGGGTCTGAGCACCGCGGTGGAGGCTGGGGCCGCGCTCTCCGCTGGTCTCTACGGGCCCGGACGCTCCCTCTGCTCCCCCAGGTCCCCGCGCCCGCCCCCAACCCCCCGGGGTCTCCTCTCCTGCGGGAGGACTGGAGAAGCTGGGGCATCGCTGATTTTAGGGAGGCAGATAATTTAGTCCCTGGGTCGTTGTGTTTATAGCTCGGGAAATTGAAAATTGTTCTTTAACGCATCATAAATTAATCTTTCCGACGTTGTAAATTTCCAAAAAGCATTTGGTCTGTTAGAAAAAACCTGTTTTATCCGCTTTATGAAAACATTTGAAGCCATGCTTTATATTGAACTCTTAAGGAGAGTATTAGGAACTCATCCGTTCAGGTTCTAACTTGTTGGTGTTAAGTGTCTGGATTAAAGACTCTCTTTTTCGTGTGCCGAAGCCATGATTTCTCAAATTCATTCAGTTGTGTCATACAGGAAAAGGAAGCAAAAATTTCAGCTTTATTTTTGTTTTCCGGCTTAGGCTTGGTTGGGAAGATTTGATGGTGGTTAGACACTTCTGCCCTTATTTGCCTGTTTAGAAAAACCTATTCTAATGACAAAAACAGTTATATTGCTCCATCTATTGTCATGGTTACCTGAAGGCAAAACTTTACCCAAAGCTTCTGAGATTTTATGTTCGTTTATTTGCTTCTCTTCTTAAAAAATGTCAGCTGAGTTTCAGGAATGAATAATCTGTCAAACGAGATGAAATCAGAAGCCTGGATCTAAGGGCTCTGGGGAAGTTTCGGCTGAGTTCATGGTTCCCCCTTCACTTGTGTCGGTGCTGTAGGACTCGGGGTGGCTCCAGCTGGCGTCTGGCCCAGCAGAGAGCTGTAGGGGCCCGCTCTGGTTGCTGGCTGTGTGGACTCTGATGGACATCCCTGGCGAGGGTGTTAATGAGCCTGCAGCATCTGAGTCCACCCACCCTCAGACTGGCCCCTGACTCATTCTGCACCTGCCATATCAGCCTCCTTGCTAGTTCTGAACAGACCCACATGCTCTGTTCTTGGATCTTCCTGGAATGCCTGGTTCCTTAACCTCCTAGCCTGGCGACTGCCTGCCTGCCGTGCCACCCAATTCCCTTCCTTGCTTAGTTTTCCCACACCGATGAATCCTCCTAGTGTCCTGCTTAATGCATTTATCATACTTAATATTTTACTGTGAGTAAGGTCCATGGAGAGAATGTTTTGTGAAAAAAACAGTTGCTGGCACATGATCTGGGCCCAGTAAATATTTGTTCAGTGAATGAACGTGGGGAGCTTAGCAGCAGCTGTGCGTGGTGCTGGCCTTGTCACCCGGAAGTCCTTGTGGGTGAGGACTGAGCACGTAGAGGTGAGGGTTCCTGGAGTGTTGGCCTTCAGGACAGAGAGCCACCAGCTCTCACCTGCCCACTGGGGAAGGACAGCCAGGTAAGGGGTGGCTTGGGAGGGTGCATGGGACACTTGTAAATCTTTTCGCAACTTTGAATCTATAATTATTTCAAAGTTAAAACGTTTCTAAAAAGTCAGATCTGTTGGGGCGCAGTGGCTCACGCCTGTAATCTCAGCACTTTAGGAGGCTGAGGCGGGCTGATCACTTGGAGTCAGGAGTTCGAGACTAGCCTGGCCAACATGGTGAAACCCCATCTCTGCTAAAAATACAAAATTAGCTGGGTGTGGTGGCGTGTGCCTGTAATCCCAGCTACTCGGGAGGCTGAGGCAGGAGAATCCCTTGAACCTGGGAGGTGGAGGTTGCAGTGAGCCGAGATCGCGCCACTGCACTCCAGCCTGGGCAAAAAGAGGAAAACTCCATCTTAAAAAAAAAAAAAAATTAACTGATTGTGGTGGTGGGCGTCCGTAATCCCAGCTACTCAGGAGGCTGAGGCAGGAGAATCCCTTGAACCTGGGAGGTGGAGGTTGCAGTGAGCCAAGGTCACGCCACACTGCACTCCAGCCTGGGTGGTAGAGCAAGACTCAGTCTCAAATAAAAATAAAAAAATAAAAACTCAGATCTGCCAGTGGTAATAATGCTTTTAGAAATTTTGTCTTTGATTACCAGGAAAAAGCCTACATGCTAGTCCTTATACTCTGTCGTGACATTTGGTAATTAAATAGAGTGAGGTGGAATGATCTCCCTGGCTCTTAATTCAGGAGAACTGCCTGGGAGTGACTGTGGCTGACCCCCTTAGCACGAGGCCCTTTAGCTGTGGTGCTGTGACAGAGCCACAGAGGCTGCTTGGTGACTTGTGGACTTTGGAGTCCTTTCCACAACCTCCACCCCATGCCCAGAGTTGTTTTTTTTTTTTTTTTTTTTTTTTTGAGACGGAGTCTCGCTCTGTCGCCCAGGCTGGAGTGCAGTGGCACGATCTCAGCTCACTGCAAGCTCCGCCTCCCGGGTTCACGCCATTCTCCTGCCTCAGCCTCTCCGAGTAGCTGGGACTACAGGCGCCCGCCACCACGCCCGGCTAATTTTTTTTTGTATTTTTAGTAGAGACGGGGTTTCACCGTGGTCTCGATCTCCTGACCTCGTGATCCGCCCGCCTCGGCCTCCCAAAGTGCTGGGATTACAAGCGTGAGCCACCGCGCCCGGCCTGCCCAGAGTTTTTAACTTAGGGCATTAACTCAGAGTGAGTGGGCTTCAGGGCTTTCCTGCATCCCCGAAGATGGTTGTATTAACGTGGTTCAGAGATTGAACAGACGCTGCACGTTTCTCAGGCATTTTTCCTCAGTTCCCCTTGCTTGGAGGGTGGATACCACTGAGCCCGGTTGCATAGCTGCCTCCGTGACCAGCACCTTTGCCCAAGGTCTCCCTGTTAATAATCGTCAGAGCTGGAACTTGAACTCAAGTCTTCTCTAGACCAGGTTTCTTTGAAGTATTTGGCATCACCAGGAAGAGCTCTGTACAAGGTGCTGGTTGTTTCATCCTTAGAACCCAGACATGAGGTGCGCACGTGTATGCCTGGGGTTAGCAGTTCGGTAGGTGTTCGTTGAATGATGACTAAAATGCAGTGGGGCGGGGAGTCATGATAAGGTAGAATTTATCTAAGGTGGAGTTTGCTTCTGAAATCAGGCAGTAAGGTGAATGTGATACCCAATTAGGAGTATGTAATGCCGCAGGTAAACTATATCAGCAAATGAAAGCAGTTTTTCTCCAGTAAGGAAACAGACCCCTGGGTCCTCGGGCTGGGTTAGAAGAAGCCATTTGTAGAGAAATGGAACATGATGACTAGTCCTGCACAAGAGGTAGAGAAGAGACCCTTAACGCTCCAATTATCTCCAAGTGGGCAGTTAAAATGAGTGCTTCTAGGCCGGGCATGGTGGCTCACACCTGTAATCTCAGCACTTTGGGAGGCCGAGGCAGGCAGATCTCGAGATCAAGAGATGGAGACCATCCTGGCCAACATGGTGAAACCCTGTCTCTACTGAAAATACAAAAATTAGCTGGGTGTGGTGGCGGGCGCCTGTAATCCCAGCTACTTGGGAGGCTGAGGCAGGAGAATTGCTTGAACCTGGGAGGCAGAGGTTGCAGTGAGCTGAGATAGCACCACTGCACTCCAGCCTGGGCGACAGAGCGAGACTCCCTCTCACAACAAACAAACAAACTGTAGTGCTTCTAAAATGAGACTCATTGTGATGTTCTGATGAGAACATTCTCATGCCACAAAGTCCTGAGATGTGTCCAAGGAGCACCATCTTCTGTCTGACACACCTCCTGCCCCGCCATAGGCCTTCCCACTGTGGCAGCAGAATCTGTGCTAGGCCTTCCTTCGTGAAAGAGGACGAGACCAGGGCTCCCGTGACTGGGGCTGCTGTGACTCTGAGCCTCTGCGTTCTGTCAAATGAGGGTAGTGGTGCTTCCCCTGCGTCCTGCTGGGAGAAAAAAGGAGGCAGTAAATGAAAGGTGTCTCATCACCTGCTTCCTAAATAGAAGTGACAAAGAGGCTGAAAAACAGTAATAGTCTTGTTTTATGAAAATGCTACCCCTAATCTAGGAGCTGGGACTGCCATGCCAGGACCCCTCAGATAATGACATCCGTGAAGAGGATTAGCAGCTAGTCTGTTATCAGTCACAGGCAGTTCAACCCAGAAGATTTAAGGATTAGATTACCCAACAACCTTGAGTGTAGATTTTGTCTCTCATCACCCTTTGCATTAACTTTGGGTGCATGTGTGTTAATGAGGAAGTGTGTTCTGCTTTATTCTTGGTACATCACAGACATTTAGTAGATACAGATCATTAGAAATAATTGTTTTAACTTGTATGAGTTTTGCAAGCATTGATATTTCACACTGAAATTGCAGAAATTAGGACAGCATCTCATTTTCTTTTCTCTTTGGAGACGGAGTCTCGTTCTGTCACACAGGCTGGAGTGCAGTGGCGTGACCTCGGCTCACTGCAGCCTCTGCCTCCCGGGTTCAGGTGATTCTTCTGCCTCAGCCTCCCGAGTAGCTGGGACTACAGGCGCTCGCCACCACGCCCTGCTAATTTTTTGCATTTTTAGTAGAGACGGGGTTTCACCGTGTTAGCCAGGATGGTCTCGATCTCCTGACCTCGTGATCCGCCCGCCTCGGCCTCCCAAAGTGCTGGGATTGCAGGTGTGAGCCACTGCACTCAGCCTTTTTGTTTGTTTGTTTTGTTTTTTTGGTGGGGGGGACGGAGTCTCACTGTCGCCCAGGCTTGAGTACAATGGTGCGGTTTCCGCTCATGGCAACCTCTGCCTCCTAGGTTCAAGTGATTTTCCTGCCTCAGCCTCCTGGGTAGCTGGGATTACAGGCGCCTGCCATGATGCCCGGCTAATTTTTATATTTTTAGTAGAGGTGGGGTTTTGCCATGTTGGCCAGGCTGGTCTTGAACTCGTGACCTCAGGTGATCCACCCACTTTGGCCTCCCAAAGTGCTGGGATTACAGGCGTGAGCCACCGTGCCCGGCCCCAAGTTGGTCTTGAGCTCCTGGACTCAAGTGATCGTCCAGCCACCATCTCATTTTCTAAAGAAAGAAGTACTTAGACCAGGTTTGGGCCATGTCTCTGAAAATTCTGGGCTGGTGCAGTGGCTCATCCGTGTAATCCCAGCACTTTGAGAGGCCAAGGCAGGCAGATTGCTAGAGTCCAGAAGTGAAGACCAGCCTGGGCAACATGGCAAAATCCCATCTGTACTAAAAATAGAAACAATTAGCCGGACATGGTGACGTGTAGCTGTAGTCCCAGCTACTCGGAGGCTGAGGCGGGAGGATCACCTGAGCCTGGGAGGTCGAGGCTGCAGCAAGCCATGATTGCGCCACTGCACTCCAGCCTGGGCGACAGAGCAAGACACTGTCTCAAAAAAAAAAAAAAAAAAGGAAGTTCTGTCTTGATCAGTAATTTCCTCCTTGGGACAGACCTGCATATGCCAGAATTTAACTTTGTTGTAACATCATTCTACATTTGACATGAATGGTTTCAAAAAACTTATTTCTGTGACAGAGAACCTTGTCATTTATTCTCGACATATTAAACCTGAGTGATATTTTTAAATTTTTGTGGTGTGTTGTGAGTGCTTAGTGAAGATTCCTTGAATATGAATATGAATGAACCTTATTTTTCATGGGTTTATAATTTAAGTATTCTACATTGAACATGTATCACCAGCAGAAATGATCATTTACGAGGTGAAGTGTCCAGAGCCATGTAGTGTCTACATTGCTGTGTCCAGGGATTCTTTGTTTGAGACGGAGTCTCGCTCTGTCATCCAGGCTGGAGTGCGGTGGCACGATCGTGGCTCACTGCAGCTTCCACCTCCTGGGTTCAAGTGATTCTTCTGCCTCAGCCTCCTGAGTAACTGGAATTACAGGCATGTGCCACCACGTCCAGCTAATTTTTGTATTTTTAGTAGAGATGGGGTTTCACCATGTTGCCCAGGCTGGTCTCAAACTCCTGAACTCAAGTAATCAGCCCACCTTGGCCTCCCAAGGTGCTGGGTTTACAGGCATGAGCCACTGTGCTCAATCTGCGTTCTGAGGCATTCTGTGCCTGTTATGAAATCATGATGCTGGCAGGTGGGAAGATGGAATCAACTTCCCAGCCCCATCGGCTGTGCCCTGCCCTCCTTGCTGTCTCTAGAGCGCGGCTGACTTCCGGGAGAGCTCTCCCTGCCCTGTGCCTCTACTTTTTCACCAGGTAGAGTGGAAATGTGTTGTGGTGAAACCACAGAGCGAAAATATCCCATCTTACTCTTGACCCTTGAAGAAGCAGGAGCTGAATTCAGATGCTAGAGGCCCCGTCCGCGTGCTCATCAGTCTCAGAGTGGAGGCGAGCCCAGGCCAGAGGCCTCTACCTCGGACGAGGCTGCAGGTGCCTGGCGGGAGGAGTGACTGCAGCTCAGCAGAGGGAGTGTGCGGCCCTGCCTGGCTTTTATTTTGCTCCTCCTGTTATTGGGAGGGATTAGCAGCAGAGCGAATGTTTGGGTTTTTGCTGGGCAGTCCCATCGGATTTTTCTTTATTAAATAAAATTGTGTTTTATTGTAAGAGGGTTTCCCTAAGACAAATAACGAAGGAAATTCTGGGTCCAAGAGTACAGACTGTAATTTCTGTCATCTCTTGCCAAGTTCGTAGCCCTCAGGCAGTGTCTGTCTGTCTTTCCCCTTTGTTTGCAGGGTATTTTAACACAGTATTTTGGTGATCTTTTAGCTACTGTAATAGGGTTTGCTGTTAAAATCTGAGATTTTAAATTTTTGCCAGTTGGAATAAATTTTGTTCTTTCTTGATGTGTTCTTTAAAATAATTCTTTTTTTGGGGGGTGGGGGACAGAGTCTTGTGCTGTCACCCAGGCTGGAGTGCAGTGGTGTGATCTCAGCTCACTGCAACTTCCGCCTCCTGGGTTCACGCCATTCTCCTGCCTCAGCTTCCCGAGTAGCTGGGACTACAGGTGCCCGCCACCATGCCCAGCTAATTTTTTGTATTTTTAGTAGAGATGAGGTTTCACCATGTTAGCCAGGATGGTCTCAATTTCCTGACCTCGTGATTCGCCCGCCTCGGCCTTCCAAAGTGCTGGGATTACAGGCGTGAGCCACCGCGTCCGGCCTAAAACAAGAAATTTCTTATGAGCCCAGTGTGGTGGCATGCATCAGTAGTCTTAGCTGCTTGGGAGGCAAAGACTGGAGGATTGTTTGAGTCCATGCTGGCCAACATAGCAAGGCCTTCTCTCTTAAAAAATAATAAATTTCTTGTTATAAATGGACTTTAAAAATGTACAAAACCAGTCAACATCTGTTTTTTAAGTTAATGGAGAAAGAAGCTATATTCACATAAAGGCTTTACTGGGCTGTATTCATCTCTCCCTCTTTTTTTTTTTTTTTTGAGATGGCGTCTCGCTCTGTTGCCCAGGCCGGAGTGCATGCAGTGGCGCCATCTCGGTTCACTGCAAGCTCCGCCTCCTGGGTTAACACCATTCTCCTGCCTCAGCCTCCCAAGTAGCTGGGACTACAGGCACCTGCCACCACGCCCAGCTAGTCTTTTGTATTTTTAGTAGAGATGGGGTTTTGCCATGTTATCCAGGATGGTCTCGTTCTCCTGACGTCGTGATCTGCCCACCTAGGCCTCCCAAAGTGCTGGGATTAACAGGTGTGAGCCACCGCTCCCGGCCTCATCTTTTTTTTTTGTTTTTGAGACGGAGTTTCACTCTTGTTTCCCAGGCTGGTGGAGTGCAACAGTGTGATCTTGGCTCACCGCAACCTCTGCCTTCTGGGTTCAAGTGATTCTCCTGCCTCAGCCTCCTGAGTAGCTGGGATTACAGGTGTGTGCCACCACACCCAGCTAATTTTGTATTTTTAGTAAAGGTGGGGTTTCTCCATGTTGGTCAGGCTGGTCTCGACCTCCCAACCTCAGGTGATCCGCTCACCTCGGCCTCCCAAAGTGCTGGGATTACAGGCGTGAGCCACTGCGCCTGGCCTCATCTTTTTTTTTTTTTTTGAGACAGAGTCTTGCTCTGTCACCCAGGCTGGAGTGCAGTGGCTCAGTCTCTGCTCACTGCAAGCTCTGCTGCCCGGGTTCATGCCGTTCTCCTGCCTCAGCCTCCCGAGTAGCTGGGACTACAGGCACCCGCCGCCACGCCCAGCTAATTTTTTTTGTATTTTTAGTAGAGACAGGGATTTCACCGTGTTAGCCAGGATGGTCTTGATCTCCTGACCTTGTGATCCGCCCGCCTCTGCCTCCCAAAGTGCTGGGATTACAGGCGTGAGCCACTGCGCCCAGCCACATCTTGTTTTTTTACAACAGGGTCTCACTCTGTCTCTCACCCAGGTTAGAGAGGAGTGACACAGTCTTAGCTCACTGCATTCTCCTAGGCCCAAGCAGTCCTCCTATCTCAGCCTCCCAAGTAGCTAGGACTTTAGGTACGTGTCACCACAGTTGACTAACGTTTTAATTTTTGTAGAGATGGGGCCTCAACATGTTGCCCAGGTTGGCCTTCCTGGGCTCGATCCTCCTGCCTCAGCCTCCCAAGGTGGTGCATGCCTACAGTCTCAGTAGATTAGAATCACCCTAACCCTCAGTAACTGAGATTGTAGGCACGCACCACCTCACTGACTCACCTCAAACTCTCTTTTTTGAGATGGCGTCTCTGTCACCAGACTGGAGAGCAGTGGCGTGATCTTGGCACACTGCAACCTCCGCCTCCTGGGTTCAAGCGATTCTCCTGCCTCATCCTCCGTAGTAGCTGGGACTACAGGCATGCGCCACTACGCCCGGCTGATTTTTGTATTTTTAGTAGAGACGGAGTTTCACCGTCTTGGCCAGGCTGGTCTCGAACTCTTGACCTCGTGGTCTACGCACCTTGGCCTCCCAGAGTGCTGGGATTACAGGTGTGAGCCACCGTGCTTGGCCCATCTCAAACTTTTAATAAGGCTCTTTGCATAGAAATTTTTAAAAAATTAGAAACATTTTTGGCCAGGCTTAGTGGCTTAAGCCTATAATCCCAGTGCTTTGGGAGGCCAAGGCAAGCAGATTACATGAGGCCAGGAGTTGGAGACCAGCCTGGCCAACATGGCGAAACCCTGTCTCTACTAAAAATACAAAAATTTGGGCAGGTACAGTGGCTGACACCTGTAATCCCAACACTTTGGGAGGCTGAGGCGGATAGATCTCTTGAGTTCAGGAATTTGAGACCAACCTGGGTAACATGAGGAAACCCCATCTCTGCAAAAAAATACAAAAGTAAATTAGCTGGGCATGGTGGTGCATGCCTGTGGTCCCAGCTACTCGAGAGGCTGAGGGGCTGAGGTGGGAGGATCCCTTGAGCCTGGAAAGTGGAGGTTGCAGTGGGGGATGAAAAAGAATACCCCATGTCCAAATAGCAAAACACTCTGAAATGAGGCAAACCGTGGTTTGTTGAACAGGTGTTCTGGGACAAGGTTGCCGAATATGCATTAGCCATAATCCCCAGGACAGCCATGCAGGGTGGGTCTTAAACAGTTTTTTAGATCCTGGAGTATAACGGTGTAATATTGAAGAAGAAGCACAAATAATGTCATCATACATGTTAAAGTGACAACACAGGATTTACAAAATTACCCTTTTTCCCCCAAAATTACCTCTTAGGATGTGGTTTCTGTTGGTGCTGTTTTCCCTTGCATCATCCCCCCAGGTTGGGTAACCCTAACTGATTGTCACCAACAGACCAACAGACAGACTCACAGCATCCTTCTCCCTGGTGTGAGCACTGCTTAGTTCACATTTATGAAAATACTTTAAGACAAGGGCGCTGTAACTCACATAGAATCTGAAGTGGCCTTGGATAGGGAGCTGGTCCAGCTGCCTCCTAGTGTGTCTGGCCTCCAGGTGGGCGGATTGAGATGCAGGTGTTCATGGTATATAGGCATCCTTGTAAACCTGCTCTAGTTGAGGATAAATAGGCAAAATTGTACTAATGCTGTTCCTACAGCGGTCTGTGCCCTGGACTCTCTCCAGAACAGCTGGCTGTCTGGCTGACTGACAGCTACCTCCGCCTAAAGCCTTAAACAGGCTTCTCTTATATTTTTAAAAGGCAAAGGACAATAAGGCAGATTAATAAGCTATGGGTTTTTTTTTTTTTTTCTTGAGACGAAGTTTCACCCTTGTCACCCAGGCTGGAGTGCAACGGCGCGATCTCGGCTCATTGCAGCCTCCGCCTCTCGGGTTCAAGCAATTCTCCTGCCTCAGCCTCCAGAGTAGCCGGGATTACAGGTGCCCGCCACCACGCCCAGCTAATTTTTGTATTTTTAGTGTAGACAGGGTTTCACCATGTTGGCCAGGCTGGTCTCGAACTCCTGACCTCAGGTGATCCGCCCGCCTCAGCCTCCCAAAGTGTCAGGATTATAGGGTGAGCCACCGTGCCTGGCCTTTTTTTTTTTTTTTTTTGGTCTTTTTTTGTGTATGTGACAGGATCTCGCTCTTGTCACCCAGGCTAGAGTGCCATGGCACGATCTCGGCTCACTGCAACCTCTGCTTCCCGGGTTCAAGTGACTCTCCTGCCTCAGCCTCCTGAGTAGCTGGAACTACAGGTGTGCACCACCATGCCCGGCTAATTTTTGTATTTTTAGTAGAGATGGGGTTTCACCATGTTGGCCAGGCTGATCTCGACCTCCTGACCTCAAGTGATTCACCTGCCTCAGCCTCCCAAAGTACTGGGATTACAGGTGTGAGCCACCACACCCGGCGCTGGATTTTTTTGTCTTAAGAGACAGGGTCTCACACTCTTGCCCAGGCTAGTTTACAGTGGTGCAGTCACTGCAGCCTTCAACTCTGGGCTCAAGTGATCCTCCCACCTCAGATTACAGGTGTGAGCCACCACACATGACCACACATGGCAGATTTTTTTTTTTTTCACGGAGTCTGGCTCTTGTCACCCAGGCTGGAGTGCAATGACGTCATCTCAGCTCTCACTGCAACCTCCATCTCCTGGGTTCAAGCAATTCTCTTGCCTCAGCCTCCCTAGTTGCTGGGATTATAGGGGGTGTGCCACCGCGCCCAGCTAATTTTTTTTTTTCTTGAGACGAAGTCTTGCTCTGTCACCCAGACTGGGAGTGCAATGGCGCGATCTCGGCTCACTGCAACCTCCGCCTCCTGGGTTCAAGCGATTCTCTTGCCTCAGCCTCCCGAGTAGCTGGGATTACAGGCACGTGCCACCTTGCCTGGCTAATTTTTATATATTTAGTAGAGACGGGGTTTCACCATGTTGGCCAGGCTGGTCTTGAACTCCCTGACCTCAGGTGAGCCGCCTCAGCCTCCCAAAGTACTGGGATTACAGGTGAGCCATTATGCCCTGCCCAGGATTTTTTTTTAATTAAGGAAAATACTTTTTACATCTAAAATTCTATGCAACAATAATTAATGTGTCTTCAAGCTGAGAATTAATTAAAATATAGCCAACAAAACATGTATTAAACTTTCTAAACTTTGTCTATATATGTACTTATTTTACTTTTATTTAAAAATATGGGGCCAGGCATGGTGGCTCACACCTGTAATCCCAGCACTTCGGGAGGCCAAGACGGGTGGATCACTTGAGGTCAGGAGTTTGAGACCAGCCTGGCCAACATGGCGAAACCCCGTCCATCTCTACTAAAAATATGAAAATTAGCCAGGTGTGGTGCAGGCACCTGTAATTCCAGCTACTCAGGAGGCTGAGGCAGGACAATTGCTTGAACCCAGGAGGTGGAGGTTGCAGTAAGCCGAGACTGTTCCACTGCACTCCAGCCTGGGCAATAGAAAGACTCCGTCTTAATAAATAAGTTAATAGCCGGGCACGGTGGTTCACGCCTGTAATCCCAGCACTTTGGGAGGCCGAGACGAGCAGATCACGAGGTCAGGAGATCGAGACCATCCTGGCTAACATGGTGAAACCCCGTCTCTACTAAAAATACAAGAAAAAGCCGGGTGTGATGGTGGGCGCCTGTAGCCCCAGCTACTTGGGAGGCTGAGGCAGGAGAATGGTGTCAACCCAGGAGGCAGAGCTTGCAGTGAGCCGAGATCGAGCCACTGCACTCCAGCCTGGGCGAGTGATCAAGACTCCATCTCAAAAAAAAAAATTAATTAATAAAAATATGACAGTGGCCTGGGTGCCGTTGCTCACACCTGTAATCCCAACACATTGGGAGTCTAAGGTGGGAGGATCACTTGAGCTCAGGAGTTTGCCTAGCCTGGGCAACTTAGGGAGACCCTGCCTCTACAAAAAATAAAAAATTATCCAGGTGTGGTGGTTGCACACCTGTAGTCCCAACTACTTCGGTGGCCGAGGTGGGAGGATGGCAGGAGTCCAGGCGGTCAAGGCTGCCGTGAGTTGTGATTGAGCCACTGCACTCCTGCCTGGGTGATACAGTGAGACTCTGTCTCTAAAATAAAATAAAATAAATGACAGTGGTCCATATAGTACCTTATTCAGAAAAGGCTTGATGTACAAGAAAATAAGTTATTTGTGATCAGGACAGAGAAGAATTACTGCCTTTTGTGAAATGGATGCTGAGAATCAGTCACGATGTACAGTGCTTGGGAGGCTGACTTTGATTTCAGTTACAGCTCTGCTGATCCTTAGCACGGTGACTGCAAATAGGTTACTCCACCCTCCTGAGTCTCAGTCTTCTTATCCGAAAAGTGCAGATCATCATCATAATAGCTAACATTAACTGTGTGCCTGGCATAGGGTCTGACCGCTTTATTCAAGCCAGCTCCCAGACATACCTTGCTGGACTGTTAAATGCCCATTTGACAAAGAGGAGATTGACATGGGGAGGTGTTGAGTAACTTGCCTGGCCACTGAGTCCCTGTCAATGGCAGCTCAGACAGGTGACCCCAGAGCTACCCTCCCACCGCCTGACCAGGCCTGTCTCACAGGCCTCTTAGAAAGGGCTCTGTTCGGCTGGGCGCGGTGGCTCACGCTTGTAATCCCAGCACTTTGGGAGGCCGAGGCGGGCGGATCACGAGGTCAGGAGATCGAGACCACGGTGAAACCCCGTCTCTACTAAAAATACAAAAAAATTAGCCGGGCGTGGTGGCGGGCGCCTGTAGTTGAGCCGAGACTGCGCCACTGCACTCCAGCCTGGGCGACAGAGCGAGACTCCGTCTCAAAAAAAAAAAAAAAAAAAAAAAAAAAAAAAAAAAAAAAAAAAAAAAAGAAAGGGCTCTGTTCAGTAGATGGCAGGCACGTGGTGAGTGTTTCCTAAGCTGCAGCTGCTGTGTAGATAAAACTCACAGCAGATATCACAAGTTTTGTCAGCTCATACTGTCTCAATTTTGAGGTGCATGCATGTGTTTTACCACTTAACTACCGCTGAAATTTAGGGGTTTTTTTGTTTGTTTTGAGATGGAGTCTCGCCCTGTCGACAGGCTGGAGTGCAGTGGCACGATCTCGGCTCACTGCATCCTCCGCCTCCCGGCTTCAAGTGATTCTCCTGTCTCAGCTTCCCCAGTAGCTGGGACTACAGGCATGTGCACCATCACGCCTGGCTAATTTTTGTATTTTTAGTAGAGTCAGGGTTTCACCAGGTTGGCGAGGCTAGTCTCGAACTCCTGACCTCGTGATCCCCCCACCTTGGCCTCCCAAAGTGCTGGGATGACAGGCGTGAGCCACCGCGCCCGGCCCTGAAATTTCGCATGTTTTACGGTTGGCTTGTCAGGGTTGAATTGGTGCACTTTATACTTGGTTGCACACTAGACTCACTGGAATCATTTGACTTTCGTCGTAGTTGCAGAGGCCCTCTGAAACCCTATGTGTGTGCTTCACCAGGGACAGCCCCACGCATGGGAGGTGGTGGCCAGCCATTGCCCCAGTGTGAATTTCCCTAAGAGCAGCCCTAGGCCAGGGGGTGAGTGTGGGAAAGTCAGGGCCGTTTCCATCAGTTACGTTTCAGAGCGGGTTCCCACTGGAAGTGCTGGAAATACCCGGATGCCATCTGTAGCATTTTATGAACTGTGGCGGATCCCCTGTCTGTGTCTTGAGCTTCTGCTCTGCAGTCTGCTCAGTGGAAGCATCCTGTAAGTCCACTGTACAGTGGGGTGGAGCCGCAGCCAGGGTGGGTGTGCCGTTTGATTGGTCACGGACTGAACAGGGCAGAGGTTGCTAAGTAAATATGATACTGCAAGTAGGATTGTGGTCATAGGTATTTTTATGAATTTATGTGTTATGTGAAGTTGAGGATTTGAATGTTGTGATTATTATATCTGGATAAAGTTCTAGCCTGGCACAGTGCAGGCCCGTGCCTGTGGTCCCAGCTGCTGGAAGTGGGAGGAGACAGCTCAGGATTTCCAGGCTATAGGGAGCTATGGTCCTACCATCACACCCCAGCCTGGGTGACAGAGTGAGACCCCATCTCAGAAAGAAAAGAAAAGAGGCTGGGTGCATTGGCTCACGCCTGTAATTCAAGTACTTTGGGAGGCTGAGGCAGGCGGATCACTTGTAGTCAGGAGTTCGAGACCAGCCTGGCCAACATGGTGAAACCCCCCATCTCTATTAAAAATACAAAAATCATACTTACTTGGCAGGGGAGATACCATGATCACGAAGATGGTTTTCCCAGGGCAAGCCTTAGCCATTGCACTCCGGATGTGCTGACCCCTGCGATTTCCCCAAATGTGGGAAACTCGACTGCATAATTTGTGGTAGTGGAGGGACTGTGTTCGCACTGTCCCCCCAACAAAAAAAAAAAATACAAAAATCAGTTGGGCGTGGTGGCTCACGCCTGTCATCCCCGCACTTTGGGAAGCCGAGGTGGGTGGATCACCTGAGGTCAGGAGTTTGAGACCAGCCTGGCCAACATGGTGAAGCCCCATCTTTACTAGAAATACAAAATTTGGGAGGCCGAGGCGGGCGGATCACGAGGTCAGGAGATCAAGACCATCCTGGCTAACACGGTGAAACCCCATCTCTACTAAAAATACACACAAAAAAATTAGCCGGGCATGGTGGTGGGCACCTGCAGTCCCAGCTGCTCGGGAGGCTGAGGCAGGAGAATGGTGTGAACCCGGGAGGCGGAGCTTGCAGTGAGCCGAGATTGCGCCACTGCACTCCAGCCTGGGCGACAGAGTGAGATTCCGTCTCAAAAACGACAACAACAACAACAAAAAATTAGCTGGGAGCAGTGACGCGTGCCGTAGTCCCTGCTACTCTGGAGGCAGAGGCTGCAGTGAGCCGAGATTGCGCCACTGCACTCCAGCCTGGGCGACAGAGCAAGACTCCGTCTCAAAGAAAGAAAAGAAAAGGAAAGAAAAAATTCTTCCCCGTGAGAGCAGGTTTCTACTGAATCGATTGCTGGTTTTATGCCTTTTCTTCCATGATAGGAAGTGTGTCCAGACTCATCTGGCTGGGGATCCTCGGGAGAGTCTTCGGGGGGCAGCAGAGGCCTGCCTGGGCCAGGGCGTGCACCAGATCAGAACCCTGCGGATTTAGTATTGCGAGGGTTAGAACACCAGCAACCAGACCAGCAACCAGCATGCGCTCACGGTTACTAATTTTACGAAGAATACTTGTCTTTCATGCTTGGGACTGTGTTAAGATTTTCTGGAATACTTTTGGTCATAGTAACGATTCTCTCTAGGACCTTTCTTCTCTAGCATTGTACAGACGTGATTGATTTGAACAGCAGTGCTGCGATAATGCAAGAGTCACTCGTGTCTTCAGACTCGTTCTGTTCCTGGGGGTGCTTGCTTGTTCTAGGCCCCCTTTGTATGGAGAGGTTGAAACCTGGATTGAATAGTCGCTGCCCAGGTGTCGTAACCTGTGGCCTCATTGGTGTCACCTGGACTTTTTGTCTGCTGTTTGCACCATCAAAAGTGATGTGCCCTGGCCGGGCACGGTGGCTCACGCCTGTGGTCCCAGCACTTTGGGAGGCCGAGGCAGGCGGATCACGAGGTCAGAAGATCGAGACCATCCTGGCTAACACGGTGAAACCCCATCTCTACTAAAAATACAAAAAATTAGCCGGGCGTGGTGGCGGGCGCCTGTAGTCCCAGCTACTCGGGAGGCTGAGGCAGGAGAATGGCGTGAACCCGGGAGGCGGAGCTTGCAGTGAGTGGAGATCGCGCCACTGCACTCCAGCCTGGGCAACAGAGCGAGACTCCCTCTCAAAAAAAAAAAAAAAGTGATGTGCGCTTAGGACTGGGAGGCCCGAGGTACTTGGGTGCCCAGTGCCCAGGAGGGCAGGAGTGTCATGTCGGATAACCTGCTCTCCGAGTAATAGGGTTTTGAGAATGTTTGATTTTTTTTTTTTTTTTTTTTTTTAATTGAGACAGAGTCTCATTCTGTCGCCCAGGCTGGAGTGCAGTGGTGTGATCTCGGCTCAGTGCAACCTCTGCCTCCTGGGTTCAAGCGATTCTCCTGCCTCAGCCCCCCAAGTAGCTGGGATTACAGGCATGTGCCACCACACCCGACTAATTTTTATATTTTTAGTAGAGACGGGGGTTCACCATGTTGGCCAGGCTGGTCTCGATCTCCTGACCTCGTGATCCACCTGCCTCAGCCTCCCAAAGTGCTGGGATTACAGGCCTGAGCCACCACGCCCAGCCTGTTCGATTTTTGTATTTAAATGTATATCTAGAGTTATTTTGTTCAACTTCTGATCTGCTTTTCATTTTGAATTACTGTATTCTAAGCATCAGTTTACAAGAAAAAAAAAATCTTTATTGACAGACCCAGTCAATACTGATAAAATTAATGCAGCAAACATTCACTGAATGCTCTATTAGGACCTGGGGCAGTAGATCGGTCTGTGAATTAAAAGGGCTTCAGCATGTGGGGTTTGGTTTTGTTTCTCTGTAGCTAATCGTACCTTTGGAATGGTTTTATAGTTTCGGGAAACCGTGGTTCTGGGCAGGGTGGCAGCTATGGGTTGAGGCAGTTGGATCCTTCCTCAGGTGTGGCCGCTGGTCTTGTTGCTTCTTGACATTAACTTTGTGACTCACGAGGGCAGGCGTTCGTTTCTGTGGCACTCTGTGTGTGAGGAAGCACGGGGCTTGTTACTGTGTGAAAAGGGCTGGCTGCCCTGCCTGTCTGCACCTCCTTGGCTGGGCCGGGCTGCCGCTGTGCCTCGCTCCAGCTCAGATTCACTTCCTCTCGTACTTGGATGCTTGGTGATGGTCGTGGAAGCAGTTTTGTTTTCTCTTGCTGTTCCTGTGTTGTGTTAAGCTCAGCATCACTGTTACTTTTTATTCTTAGAATTAAGGAGGAAAGCTGAAATCTCTTGGGGATTTCTGTGTTTCCAGGGACTTTAGGAATTCTTTTTTTTTTTTTTTTTTTTTTTTTTTTAAGACAGGGTCTTGTTCTGTCAGTCAGGCTGGAGTGCAGTGGTGCGATCTCGGCTCACTGCAGCCTTGACGTCCTGGGCTCAAGTGATCCTCCCATCCCAGCTACCTGAGTAACTGGGACCACAGGTGTGCTCCATCATGCCTGGCGAATTTTTTTTTTTTTTTTTTTATAGAGATGAGATTTCACCATGTTGCCCAGAATGATCAAACTTCTAGGCTCAAGCAGTCTCCCCACCTCAGCCTTCCAAAGTGTTGGGATTACAGGCATGAACTGCCATGGCTGGCTAGAAAGTTTTTACATTTGCAATTCATTTTAAGTTAGGAGGAAGGGCCCAGCACACTGGCTCATATCTGTAATCCCATCACTTTGGGAGGCTGAGGTGGGCAGGTCACTTGAAGCCAGGAGTTTGAGACCCACCTGGCCAACATAGCAAAACCTCATCTCTGCTAACAATACAAAAATTATCTGGGCATGGTGGCAGATGCCTGTGATACCAGCTACTCGGGAAGCTGAGGCAGGAGAATTGCTTGAACCCGGGAGGCGGAGGTTGCAGTGAGCCGAAAGTGCACTACTGCAGTCCAGCCTGGGCGACAGAGCGAGAATTGGTCTCCAAAAAAAAAAGAATAAAGGCAAGGGACACCTGTGATGTGACACACAGCGTCTTCTCTCTAGCTTGCTTTGTTGACTCTTGCTTATAATTTCTTCAAATGTATTTACAAAGTTAATTGGGGTTTTTTTTTTTTTTTGAATAATATCTATTCCAAATAAAAATCCAGAAATACACATTCAAACTGTGGGGCTTTTACCCTTTTAACTGTGTTCCAAGTACCTGTCCCTAGCATGCTCTGATTGTCAGCCCTTCCCTTGCCTGACCTACCTGCCTGAGTATCCTTTGGCAGTCAGGTTTTTGTTTGTTTGTTTTTGAGGCGGAGTCTAGCTCTGTCGCCCAGGCTGCAGGCTGGAGCGCAGTGGCGCACTCTCAGCTCACTGCAACCTCCGCCTCCTGGGTTCAAGCAATTCTTGTGCCTCAGCCTCCCGAGTAGCTGGGACTACAGGCGCCTGCCACCATGCCCAGCTAATTTTTGTATTTTTTAGTTGAGACGGGGTTTCACCATGTTGGCCAGGGTGGTCTTCATCCCCTGACCTTGCGATCTGCCCACCTTGGCCTCCCAAAGTACTGGGATTACAGGTTTGGCCACCACGCCTGGCCGGCAGTCAGTTTTTACATTGTTCATCACAGATTTTAAATTAAGATTCCCCAGCAGGATAAAAGAAATGCCAGTTGTGTTTTAATTTTTGTATTTGTATTTTTAGCAATTTTTTTTTTTTTGCATAGAGTGAGCCAAGGGCATCTAGAGCAAAGAGGTAGTTCCCTGCCCCATCTCCATCTCCCTGTCTGCACTGCCTCCCCTGCTCCGTCTCCCCGTCTGCACCGTCTCTCCCTGCCCGGTCTCCGTCTCCCCGTCTGCACCGTCTCTCCCTGCCCGGTCTCCATCTCCCCGTCTGTACCGTCTCTCCCAGAGGTGTTTGCTGGTGCCTCCTTTGCAGCTGCCCGTGCTGTGTCATGCCCGTTTGCTGACACAGCCCCTCCTGTGTCTTCCCCGTCCCAGTGTGACTGTCACTCTTGGTAGTTCCTCCACGTTTCCTTTGTATCCTTAGGTAGCTTCTCTTTGCCCCACTCCCCAGCAGTCCGCAGCACCTGTTGTTTCCTTCCCTGTCCTCCCCCTTCTCCTCAGACGTCATCTGTTCTTTCTAGAGTTGTTCCGCTTGCCCCAGGGTTCCTAACAGCCTTGTTTCTTTTTTTTTTTTGGTGAGACAGAGTCTCGCTCTGTCGCCCAGGCTGGAGTGCAGTGGTGCGGTCTCAGCTCACTGCAGCCTCTGCCTCCTGGGTTCAAGTGATTCTCCTGCCTCGGTCTCCCGAGTAGCTGGGACTATAGGCGTGCACTACCATACCTGGCTGATTTTTGTATTTTTATTTATTTTTTATTTGTTTTTGAGACAGGGTCTCTTTGTTGCCCAAGCTAGAGTGCAGTGGCACCATCTTGGCTCACTGCAACCTCCACCTCCCGGGTTCAAGTGATTCTTCTGCCTCAGCCTCCCAAGTAGCTTACAGTAGAGATTGCAGGCACTTATCACCACGCCCGGCTAATTTTGTATTTTTAGTACAGATAGAGTTTCACCATGTTGGCCAGCTGGTCTCAAACTCCTGACCTCAGGTGATCCACCCACCTTGGCCACCCAAAGTGCTGGGATTGCAGGCGTGAGCCACCGCTCCAGGCCCTAACAGCCACCTTCTTAGCATCTGTATATTCAGACCATCCATTGCATCTTTGTGGCCTGGAATGTCTCTCTCTGAGCACTCTCCATCCTCCCACCCAGTGGCACGATCTCCGCTCACTGCAAGCTCCCCCTCCCAGGTTCACACAATTCTCTCGCCTCAGCCTCCCGCGTAGCTGGGACTACAGGCGCCTGCCATCACACCTGGCTAATTTTTTTTTTATTTTTTGTAGAGACGGGGTTTCACGATGTTACCCAGGATGGTCTCGATCTCCTGACCTCGTGATCCACCCACCTTGGACTCCCAAAGTGCTGGGATGACAGGCTTGAGCCACCGTGCCCAGCCTTTTTTTTTTTTTTTTTTTTTTTTGAGATGGAGTCGGGCTCTGTCGTCCAGGCTGGAGTGTGGTGGCGTGATCTCGGCTCACTGCAGCCTCCACCTCCCGGGTTCAAACGATTCTTCTGCTTTAGCCTGCTGAGTAGCTGGGATTACAGGCACCTGCCACCACACCCTGCTAATTTCTGTATTTTTAGCAGAGATGGGGTTTCACTGTGTTGCCCAGGCTGGTCTCAAAGTCCTGACCTCAGGTGATCTGTCCTCCTCGGCCTCCCAAAATGTTGGGATCACAGGTGTGAGCCACCACGTTCCGCCAGAATGTGTAGCTTTTGTAAAAATTTTGGAAATGGCCTCAGATAATTTCAGAGGTTTTTAAATAAAGGACGCGCAAAATGGAGAGCCCTTGACAGACCTCCCGCGTGGAGGTTTGCAGTAAGCCAGAGGCACCTGTGGGTCCCGGGGAAAGACGGGCTGCTCCATGGATGCTCCTGGGACCTGGGGCACTGGGCAGGCCTCAGGCAGGTAGGAGCTGGTCCGTATCTCCTGCCACGCCCAGGCCAACTCCTGATGAAGCAGATTCCTGTGGGTGACAAGTGTCAGAAGATAGAATAAGACCTTAGGGTCAGGGAGGATTTCTTGAACAAAAAAGGGGGAAAACAGATTGAGAGATTCAGAAAGCTGTGATATATTCCATGACCTCAAAGGTGACTTGGAGGAGGGCCGTTCAGCGACGGGCATGTAGTGAACACTGGGGCATTTAAATGGTTCAGATGCTGAATTTGATGTTACATGTTTTTTACTACAATTGGTAAAAAAAAAAAAAGCTTGTGCTTATCAAAAGACACACCATAATAAGTAAAAAAAAGAACTGTGAGCTAGAAGATACTTGTAACATTTTTAACCAGTGAAGGGTTGGTATCCCGGATGTGTCCACTGGGCACCGCAGACAGAACGGCCTTGAAATGGGCTGGAGACGCTCACCCTCATCAGGCCAGGCAAGCATCGGGGAGCCTGGCCATACCAGTCATTGTTGAGGCTGCAGGAATGGCGGGGAGCCCTAAGCTCCAGTGGCCACTGGTGGAGTCCTCGGAGAGCAGTTGTCACACCTCGTCAGGCTGAGCCTGCCCGTTCTTGGGCACCCAGAAGTTCCACTCTTAGGTGCACACAAGAATTCTTCCTAGACTGTGCTGAAGGACCAGATTTAAGTTTTTAAGATTTCCAGTGTCACAGGCTGATGATATTTTTGAAAAACTACAACAAAAGTGACTAGCTAGTAAACGAAATCACAGAACGTAAAATACAAACCCATGTCATTATTATTGATATTTTGAGGCAGGGTCTTGCTTTGTCACTCAGACTGGAGGGCAATGGTGCGACCTCGGCACACTGCACCCTCGACTTCCTGGGCTCAAATGATCCTCTTGTCTCAGCCTCCTGAGTAGCTGGGACCATAGGCACGCGCCGCCACGCCTGGCTAATTTTTGTTTTCTTTGAGACAGAGTCTTGCTCTATCACCCAGGCTGGAGTGCAGTGGCGTGACCTTGGCTCACTGCAACCTCCGCCTCCTGGGTTCAAGCAATTTTCCTGCCTCAGCGCTCCAAGTAGCTGGGATTACAGGCGTGCGCCACCATGCCTGGCTACTTACGCCTGGCTAATTTTTGTACTTTAGTAGAGACAGGGTTTTGCCGTGTTGGTCAGGCTGGTCTCAGACTCCTGGCCTCAAGTGATCTGCATTCCTCAGCCTCCAAAAGTGCTAGGATTATGGGCATGAGCCATCATGCCTGGTTATCGGGGGAACCCGCCCCCAATATTTCAATGTAGGGTCTTTCTATTTTCCATAAGTTTCGGCCGGCTGAGAAATAAAGAGTACAAAGAGAGGAATTTTACAACTGGGCCTCCAGGGTGACAGCACATATCGGTAGGACCGTGATGCCCACCTGAGCCACAAAACAAGCAAGTTTTATTAAGGATTTCAAAAGGGGAGGGGGTGCAAGAACAGGGTGTAGGTCACAAGATCACATGCTTCAAAGGGCAAAAAGGAGAACAAAGATCACAAGGCAAAGGGCAAAAGCGGAGCTCCTGATAAGGGCCTGTGTTCAGCGGTGCATGTGTTGTCTTGATAAACATCTTGACAGAAAACAGGGTTCGAGAGCAGAGAACCAGGGTGACCAGAAATTTACCAGGGTGGGTTTTCCCAATCCTAGAAAGCCTGAGGGTTCTGCAGGAGACCAGGGCGTATTTCAGTCCTTATCTCAACCACATAAGACAGACACTCCCAGAGCGGCCTTCTGTAGACCTCCCCCCAGGAATGCATTCCTTTCCCAGAGTATTAATCCTTGCCAGGAAAAGAATTTAGTGATATCTTCGCTATTTGCACGTCCGTTTAGAGGCTGCCTGCAAGAAGAAAAATATGGCTCTATTTTGCCCGACCACACAGGCAGTCAGACCTTATGGTTGTCTTCCGTTGTTCCCTGAAAATCGTGGTTATTCTGTTTTTTTCAAGGTGTACTGATTTCATATTGTTCAAACACACGTTTTACAAGCAGTTTGTACAGTTAACACAATTATAGTGGCCCTGAGGTGACGTACATCCTCAGTTTAAGAAGATAACAGGATTAAGAGATTAAAAGACAGGTGTAAGAAATTATGAAAGTATTATTTGGGAACTGGTAAATGTCCACGAAATCTTCACAATTTATGTTCCTCTGCCACGGCTCCAGCCAGTCCCTCTGTTCAGGGTCCCTGACTTTCCGCAACACCTGGCTTCTATTACTTTTTTAAAATTTAATTAACTTTTTTCTTTTTTTTGAGATGGAGTCTTGCTCTGTCGCCCAGGCTGGAGTACAGTGGCTCGATCTCGGCTCACTGCAACCACCACCTCCTGGATTCAAGCGATTCTCTTGCCTCAGCCTCTCGAGTAGCTGGGACTGCAGGTGCAATACAAAAAATGCCAAACTTTTGTATTTTCTGTAGAGACAGGGTTTCACCGTGTTGTCCAGGCTGGTCTTAAACTCCTGAGCTCAAGTGATATGCCCACCTTGGCCTCTCAAAGTTCTGGGATTTTAGGCATGAGCCTCTGCATCCAGCCTTATTTATTTATTTATTTTTTTGAGACGGAGTCTCGCTGTCGCCCAGGCTGGAGTGCAGTGGCACAATCTCGGCTCACTGCAAGCTCTGCCTCCCGGGTTGATGCCATTCTCCTGCCTCAGCCTCCCAAGTAGCTGGGACTACAGGTGCGCACCACCATGCCTGGCTAATTTTTTGTATTTTTAGTAGAGATGGGGTTTCACCGTGTTAGCCAGGATGGTCTCGATCTCCTGACCTCGTGATCCGCCCGCCTCGGCCTCCCAAAATGCTGGGATTACAGGCGTGAGCCACCGCGCCCGGCCCAGCCTTATTTTTTTTTTTTTGAGACAAGGTCTTGCTCTGTCACCCAGGCTGGAGTACAGTGGCGCGATCTTGGCTCACTGCAACCGCCGCCTCCTGGGTTCAAGCGATTCTTTTGCCTCAGCCTTCCGAGTAGCTGGGACTGCAGGTGTAATACAAAAAATGCAGAACTTTTGGAACTTTTGTATTTTCTGTAGAGATGGGGTTTCGCCATGTTGTCCAGGCTGGTCTCAAACTCCTGAGCTCAAGTGATATGCCCACCTTGGCCTCTCAAAGTTCTGGGATTATAGACATGAGCCTCTGCATCCAGCCTTATTATTATTATTATTATTATTATTATTATTATTATTATGATTTTTGAGATGGAGTCTCGCTCTGTCACCCAGGCTGGAGTGCAGTGGCCTGATCTCGGCTCACTGCAAGCTCCGCCTCCCCGATTCAAGCGGTTTTCCTGCCTCAGCCTCCTGAGTAGCTGGGACTACAGGCATGCGCCATGACATGGAGGTGATTTTTGTATTTTTTGGCAGAGACGGGGATTCACCATGTTGACCAGGCTGGTCTTGAACTCCTGACCTCAAGCCATCCGCCCACCTTGGCCTCCCAAAGTTCTGGGACTCCTTTTTAAGCAGTTTTGATAGGCGTGTGCATCGTAGCGCTCTGTGGTTTAATTCGCATTTCCCAGGGAGTGGGGCGCTGCCCGTCTTCTCACGCCTCAGTTGCTTGTTGTTGTGACGGTCGCCCACTCCTGCTGCCAGTATCTGTGCTGCTCACGGTAGCTGCGTCAGCCTCACACTGTCGGCCCTTCGCCACCCACCGCGCCTGCTGCTTAGGAACGTTCCCAGCAACTTGGTGATAACAGAAGCTGAGAACAGCCCAGATGTCCTTCAGTGCAAGAGTGGATGGATCAGTCGTGGTCTATTCACAGAATAGAATGTGACCACACTGGAGATGAATGAATTGTAGCTACAACTTGCAGTGTAGATGAATCTTAGAAACACAGGCGTTTCAGAAGCAGATCAAGCCAGGCATGATGCTGTGTGCCGATAGTCCCAGCTACTCAGAGCCTGAAGGCGGGAGATCACTTCAGCCTGGGAGTTTGAGGCCAGCCTGGGCAACATAGCAAGACCCTGTCTCAAAGGAAAAAAAAAA
>NW_026652296.1:178166-342725 GCF_009828535.3 Hylobates moloch | reverse complement strand
CTCTGCAACCTCCTCCTCCCAGGTTCAAGCCATCCTCCTGCCTCAGCCTCCCGACTAGCTGGGATTACAGATGCACACCGCCACACCTGGCTAATTTTTGTATTTTTAGTAGAGATGAGGTTTCACCATGTTGGCCAGGCTGGTCTCGAACTCCTGATCTCAGGTGATTCAACCACCTCAGCCTCCCAAAGTGCTGGAATTACAGCGTGAGCCACCACTCCTGGCCGCCTTGAAATTTAATTAAACCAAGTTTAGGAAGAATGAAGTTGTGAGGTGCTACTTCAAACATCAGGTAAATTCCTGGACTCATTACCCCAAGAAAATAGTCCAGGCTTGGTGGCTCACGCCTATAATCCCCAGCACTTTGGGAGGCTGAGGCGAGTGGATTACCTGAGGTCAGGAGTTCAAGACCAGCCTAGCCAACATGGCAAAACCCCATCTCTACTAAAAATACAAAAATTAGCTAGATGTGGTGGTGCGTGCCTGTAGTCCCAGCTATTCAGGAGGCTGAGGCAGGAGAATCTTGAACTCAGGAGGTGGAGGTGGCAGTGAGCCAAGATCATGTCACTGCACTCTAGCCTGGGTGATAGAGTGGGACTCTGTCTCAAAAAAAAACCCAAAAAAAACAAAAAACTAGGTTTTAATCTGGTACCATTTCTCTTCGGCTCAAATAACTTTGACGTTTCTTGTATATTAGGTCTTTGTGATGGGTTCTTCTAGCTTCTTTTTATCTGAAAATGTCTTCATTTCACCTTTATTTCTATAGAATGTTTTTGCCAGGAATAGAATTTTTTTTAATCTTATTAAATAAATTATATTGTATATAGGCCGGGTGCAGTGGCTCACGCCTTTGGGAGGCTGAGGTGGGCGGATCACCGGAGGTTGGGAGTTCAAGACCAACCTGACCAACATGGGGAAACCCTGTCTCTACTAAAAATACAAAATTAGCTGGGCGGGGTAGCGCATGCCTATAATCCCAGCTACTGGGGAAGGCTGAGGCAGGAGAATCACTTGAACCTGGGAGGCAGAGGTTGTGGTGAACTGAGATTGCACTATTGCACTCGAGCCTGGGCAACAAGAGCAAAACTCCATCTCAAAAAAAAAAATTATATTATGTATATTTGACCAGGCACAGTGGCTCACACCTATAATCCCAGCACTCTGGGAGGCCAAGGCAGGCAGATCACTTGAACCCAGGAATTCGAGACGAGCCTGGCCAAGATGGTGAAACCCTGTCTCTACTAAAAATACAAAATTAGCCAGGAGTGATGGCGCACGCCTGTAGTCCCAGCTACTCAGGAGGCTGCGGCAGGAGAATCGCTTGAGCCTGGAAGGTGGAGGTTGCAGTGAGCCGAGATTGAACCACTGCATTCCAGCCTGGGCAACAGAGTGAGACTGTGTCTCAAAAAAGAAAAAGAATAAGTCACATTTTGGTGAGGAGCAGTGGCTTGCACCTATAATCCCAGCACTTTGGGAGGCTGAGGCAGGAGGATCACTTGAGACCAGCCTGGGCAACAAACCCAGACCGTGTCTCTGTAGAAAATTTTAAAGTTAGGTGGGCATGGTGGCACATTCCTGTAGTCTTAGCTGCTTGGGATGCTGAGAAGGGAGGCTGTCTTGAGTCCAGGATTTCAAGGCTGCAGTGAGCCGAGATCGCACCATTGCACTCCAGCCTGGGCAACAGAGAAAAACCTTGTTTCTAAAAAAAAAAATTAAGCCGGATGGGGTGGCTCACACCTGTAATCCCAGCACTTTGGGAGGCTGTGGCACGCGGATTGCTTGAGTCTAGGAGTTTGAGACCAACAAGATCCTGACTCTATAAAAATTTTTAAAAATAGCTGGGCGTGGTATTGCACACCTGTAGTCCCAGCTACTCAGGAAGCTGAGGTGGGAGGATCACCTGAGCCCAGGAGGTCAAGGTTGCAGCGAGCCGAAATGTGGCCGCTGCACTCCAGCCCGGGCAATGAAGTCAGGCGGGGAAAAGAAAGAATGAGTTAACATTTTCTCAGCTTTATGTGTTGAGTAATTTTGGATTCTATCCTGAAATGGTAAGAATGAAAAGAAAGTCTGCCAAGTCCATCCCTTCCTCCACTCTCACTGCCTCCAAGTCATTCTGCACTCTTCAGCCAGAACGACCTGGCCACTTTTAAAAATGGAGTTTTTTTGCCTTAGTAATTGAGTGGTGTAAGAGTTCTTTATTCCACTTGTGAACTGTTTTTTATATGTACGTAATGTAAGTATTTTCTCCCCTTCTGTGCCTTTCAGTATGAATCTGTCTGAAATCGATTCTGCTGTAGTGTGTGTCTTTTCCTCAGTACCGAATGGTCTTGATTACTGTCGATACATAGTGTATGTCTTGAAATCAATAGGGTAAATTCTCTAACTTCTACTTTTTATTAATATTGCTGTGGCTAATCTGTCTGCTACATTTCCTTATACATTTAAAAAATCATTTTATCAGTTTCTGCAAAAAAAAATCCTCTCAGATTAGGGTTAGGATTGTGTCAAGTCTACAGATCAGTTTGGGGGGAAGTGACTTCTTTATGTTGAGGCTTCTAATCCATGAACATGAGGAATCTTTTTCTTATCTTTAATATCTTAGCAATATGTGGTTTTCAACGTATAGATTTCATAGGTCTTGTTATTTCTTTTTCTTTTTTTTTTTTTTTTTTGAGACGGAGTCTTGCTCTGTCGCCCAGGCTGGAGTGCAGTGGCGCAATCTCGGCTCACTGCAAGCTCCGCCTCCCGGGTTCACGCCATTCTCTTGCCTCAGCCTCTCCGAGTAGCTGGGACTACAGGCGCCCGCCACCACACCCGGCTAATTTTTTGTATTTTTTAGTATAGACGGGTTTTCACCGTGGTCTCGATCTCCTGACCTTGTGATCCGCCCGCCTCGGCCTCCCAAAGTGCTGGGATTACAAGCGTGAGCCACCGTGCCTGGCCCTTCTTTTTCTTTTTTTGAAACAAGGTCTCACTGTGCCACCCACGCTACAGTGCAGTGGCATGATCACAGCTCACTGCAGCCTCGAGCTCCTGGGCTCAAGCCATCCTCCTATCACAACCTCCTGAGTCAGTCACTAGGACCACAGACATGAGCCACCATGCCTATTTAACTTAAAAACAAAAAAACCAGGCACGGTGGCTCATGCCTGTAATCCCAGCACTTTGGGAGGCCGAAGCGGGGGATCAGCTGAGGCCAGGAGTCCGTGACCAGCCTGGGCAACATGGCAAAATCCTGTCTCTAAAAATACAAAAATCAGCTGGGTGCAGTGGTGCGTGCCTGAGGCATGGGATGGGTTGAGCCTGGGAGGCGGAGATTGCAGTGAGTTGATGACTTAGGATTTTTCTTCTCGGTCACTTTGCAAGCCGGGGACCCCTGGCCAGTGACGCCCCACCTGGGCCCTGCTTGGCCACGCTGGCGTGCCCCAACTCACCTGTGTTATAGCTTGTGCTGTGTTCGGCGGTTCCCGAGCTCATGTACCGCACTCAAGATCAAGGATACACTGGACATTGAAGGGTGAGGAGGGCGGAGAAGAACCTTATTGAGCAGTGAAACAGCTTTCAGCGGACCAGGGGATGCAGGGGTGGTTCCCCTACCTGAAGGCAGGAAAGTCCGCCTGTGTGGCTGGGTCTGGGGCCTTTTATGGACTCAGGATGCGGAGTGCTTGCAGAGCTTGCTGATGGGTTTGTGAGTATGCAGAAAAGGTTAATGTGGGCATGACAGTGTAGAAAACCAATTATAAGAGGCTGGGCGCAGTGGCTCACGCATGTAATCCCAGCACTTTAGGAGGCCGAGGCAGACGGATCACAAGGTCAGGAGTTTAAGACCATCCTGGTCAATGTGGTGAAACCCCATCGCTACTAGAAATACAAAAATTATCTGGGTGTGGTTCCCGTGCCTGTAGTCCCAGTGAGTTGGGAGGCTGAGGCAGAAGAATCGCTTGAACCCAGGAGGCAGAGATTGCACTGAGCTGAGGTCACACCACTGCACTCCAGCCTGGGCAACAGAGCGAGACTCCACCTCAAAAATAAAAATTAGGAAAGGGTAGGTATGTGTAAAATAGGTGAAGGATGGGGATCAATCAGAGGAAAGCGTGGCAAACAGGAAGGCAAGTTCTTCATCTAGTCCGAGGATTTAACTTGTAGCTCAGCTGTCAGGCTTTAAACTGTCTTTGGCTTGGAGATGGTTTCACCGGGGACCCCATCTGCCTGTGGCATTCAGCTGCCTCCTGCCAGTATCCCTGAGATCACGTCACCGCACTCCAGCCTGGGCAACAAAGCGAGACTGTGAGACTGTCTCAAAAAAAAACCCACATTGATGTCATTTCCTAAATATTTGGTTAAAAAAAAAATCTAGGCCTGGAATTTTCTCGGTTTTTTTTCTTTTCTTTTTTTTTTTTTTGAGACGGAGTCTCGCTCTGTTGCCCAGATTGGAGGGCAATGGCGCAATCTCTGCTCACTGCAAGCTCCGCCTCCCAGGTTCACGTCATTCTCCTGCCTCACCCTCCCGAGTAGCTGGGACTACAGGTACCCGCCACCACGCCCGGCTAATTTTTTTGTATTTTTATTAGAGACAGGGTTTCACTGTGTTAGGATGGTCTCGATCTCCTGACCTCGTGATCTGCCCACCTTGGCCTCCCAAAGTGTTGGGATTACAGGCGTGAGCCACGGCGCCTGGCCCTCTGGGGATTTTTTATTACAAATATAACTTTATTAACAGATGCAGGCCTATTCAGATTTTCTATTTCATGTCAGTCTTGGTAAATTGTAATTTTCAAGGTATTTGTCCATTTCATCTAAGTTTTCTAATTTCTTGGCATGAAGTTGTTCGTATTTTATCCTTTTCATGCCTCTAGGATCTGTAGTGATGTCTTTCCTCATGTTGCTCAAAGAATCAACTGTTTGGCCTTGTTAAAGTTATCTGTTTGTTTTCACTGACTTCTGTTGCTTATGATTTCCTTCCTTCCATTTATGTTGGGTTTATCCTGCTACGTCGTAGCTTCCTGAGGCGGAGCCTTAGGCCTTGATTAACGTGTTTTACTAGTCAGCATTCTGCAGAAGAACGTTGCCTTTATCTGTGTCTCTTTCTAAAGGAGATTTGTTATGAGGGATTGGCCCACGTAATTATGGAGAGAGAATCTCATGCTCTGCCATTTGCTGAGGATTGAGGAAAGCAGTGGAATAATACAGTCCAAGGACAGGAGGAGACCCATGGCCCAGCTCAGGCTGGCAGGCGAGAAGGAAAACCCAGGTCAACTCCTCCTCCCACCCCTTTCTATTCAGGACCCCCATGGACGGGGACGACGCCCACCTGCACGGGGCAGTGCCGTTGGCTTCATTGAGCCCCCAGCTCAGGTGCTGCTATTACCCAGAAACACCCTTCCAGAGACACCCTGAAGTCATGTTTAATCTGGGTACTCCACGATGCAGCGAAGGAGACGTGACATTAACCGTCACGTACACTGTATTTATTATTCAATTCAAAACACCTTCTAATTTCCCCTGTAATTTCTTCTTTGAGCTACATGTTAGCTGGAGGTGTGTTGTTGAATATCAAGAGTACTTGAGGTTTTATGATGTATCTTCCTCCTGGGTTTCCAGTTTGTAGCTAAGTCAGGGATTGTGCTGTGTATGACCTCGTTCCATTTACATTTATTGAAACCAGTTTGAAGCCCTAACATGTGGCTTGTCTTAGTATACAGCATTCAGTTAAAAACAATGTGTGTTCTCTAGATGTTGGGTGTTCTGTGACTGTCATTTTCATGGTGGTTGATTAGTTAGAAACAATATATATTCGCCAGGCACTGTGGCTCACGCCTGTAACCCCAGCACTGTGGGAGGCCGAGGCAGGTGGATCACCTGAGGTTGGGAGTTCAACCTGAGGTCAGGGGTTCAAGACCAGCCTGGCCAACGTGGAGAAACCCCATCTCTACTAAAAATACCAAAATTAGCTGGGCGTGGTGGCGTGTGCCTATAATCCCAGCTGCTTGTGAGGCTGAGGCAGGAGAATCGCTTGAACCTGGGAGGCAGAGGTTGTGGTGAGCCGAGATCGCGCCATTGCACTCCAGCCTGGGCAACAAGAGCAAAACTGTCTCAAAAAAAAAGAAAAAAAGAAAAAAGAAAGAAACTGTGTGTTCTCTAGATGTTGGGTGTTCTGTGAAGATCAGGTCATGGTGGTTGATAGTGTTGTTCAGAACATCGATGTTTTTCCTGATTTTTGGTCTGTTCTGTCGATTTCTGAGAAAGTATTAAAATTAGAGTTGGGTCTTGCATTTTTATCCATTCTGGCAGTCCCTTCCTTTAGCTGGAGTTTTTTGTCCACTAACATTGAATTTAATTGTTGATATGTTTGGATTTAGATCTTCCAACTAATTTTCTATTTGTTTCCTGTGTTGAGTTACTTTTTCATTTTTCTTTTAACTTTTTAGCTTATACCTCTTTGCATTTTTTATGCAGAGGTTGCTGTAAGGATTACAATATGCATGGTTATTTTAATTAATTAATTTATTTATATATTTGTTTTTAAGGAACAGGGTCTCTGTCTCCTGGGCTGGAGTGCAGTGGTGTGATCATAGCTCACTGCAGCCTCAAACTCCTGGGCCCAAGTGGTCCTCCCGCCTCAGCCTCCCAAAATGCTGGGACTACAGGTGTGAGCCCCTGTGCCGGCCCACAGTATACAGCTCCAATTCTTCAGGATCTCTTGGGGTGGCCATATTGCGGCACTTCGCATGCAGCGTAGAAACCGTGTCCCCACTGGGGACTGCTGTCTCACACTTCTCCATGCCATGGCGTCTGTCTGTGCACGTGGCAAACTCCACAAGGCAGCGTTGAATTCTTTTGCCTTGAACGGTCTTATGGAATAAAGTCCATCAGGTCTGCCCTTGGTACTTTCATCTATACTTTGTGATACTTTGTTTTTATTTTTTCTTCTAGAATAGCCTAACATGGCAGACCAGAGACAGCGCTCACTGTCTACCTCTGGGGAGTCATTGTACCACGTCCTTGGGCTGGACAAGAACGCAACCTCAGATGACATTAAAAAGTCCTATCGGTAAGTGGACAAGTGTGGCCTCCACATCCCCCCAGGAAGACACACATGCCCCGTGTGGTTTAGTCTGCATTTTACCAAGAACCATTGCACGTAGTTTATCCTGGCCGACTCAGCGCTGAACCGCTCACAGCTCCATAACACCTTTGTATGTGTAATGTGCTCCTTATAGCTTAAAATTATTGTATTCATGTTCTCTTGTCAACAAAAAATAGCACTTAGTAGAAACTTACACACTGTCCACAGTTCCATAGGGAATCAGGGTCTGAACCTGTTAGAGGCCTCACAGGAGCCGCAGAGCGTTGGCATGGTCCTGTGGTCTCCTTGTTTTAGCACAGTGATGACAGAGACCCCTCACTTTGTTGTGGCCTTCTGATTGAACTTGAAGAACTGCACTCTTAGGTACAGTTTCATTGAGTAACCTGTAAGAGACACCATCACTAATCCAGACATGCAGATAGTCCTCCTCTTGTGTGCTAGCGTCGTATAGTTCATAAAACACATCTTAAAATGCCATCATCACGCCCCGCCATGCTTACCATTCACTTGGCACATGTGCAGTTAGCGGCCGGGACACCAGGGCTGGCCTTGGCGCTGCTGAACTTAGATGTGCCCTGGCGCTCACAGCCCTGGGGGCTCCCTCTGAGGCTGGGTCAGGGTGAGGAGGGTTACCTGAAACAACCACGGAGTTTGCTTTTGTCCCTGGCCCCTGCAACCCTGGAGAGTGGGACAGTGAGGTGGCCTGGGCGGACCTGCCTTCCACTGCACTCGGCAGTGCGTGCGGGTGGGACGGACGCGGCGGCGGGTGCGAGTGGAACAAAGGCCAGGGTAGAGCCAGGACATGGTTTTGGTTTGCAGGAAACTTGCCTTGAAATATCACCCCGACAAGAACCCTGACAACCCGGAGGCCGCAGACAAGTTTAAGGAGATCAACAACGCGCACGCCATCCTGACGGACGCCACAAAAAGGAACATCTACGACAAGTACGGCTCGCTGGGGCTCTACGTGGCCGAGCAGTTTGGGGAAGAGAACGTGAACACCTACTTCGTGCTGTCCAGCTGGTGGGCCAAGGTGAGGGCGAGCCGCCTGCCGTGCGGGCACCTGAGTCACTCCACGCCTGCAGGGTTCCCAGCATTGCAGAGCCTGTGTGCTGATGCCAGCAACTCTACACTCCTGAGAAAAGGCTTCTGGGCATATGGAGCCTTTCTCCTCACCTGTGTGATGGGCGAAGCTCCGTCACTGGCTTGGTGTCCTGCCTGGAACAAGCCACGGCGTCCAGATTGTCCCAGGGAGGAGCTGTGCAGAGCCGCCAGGTTTCCTTTTGTAAATGGCTCCTAGTCCTTCACGAGACAGGAGGAAATGAGCCTTGATGTTACATCCACATTTCTTCGTTTCCTCGTTTTGTTCCAAATGTCATATATGAGGCCAGAGGGTTGGAATCACCGCGTGGCCTTTGTTTGTGAGAAGCCTGTATTTGGCTTTGACTAGTCGGCCTTCTCACTAGAATCCTTATAAAGTACTTTTTATTTAGTTAACGTTACACAGAGTCTCGCTCTGTTGCCCAGACTGGAGTGCTGGGTGAGATCCTTGCTTGCTTGAACTTTGAACTCCTGGGTTAAGTGATCCTCGCACTTCAGCTCCAGAACTGCAGGAATTGAGGCGTGAACCACTGTGCCCGGCCTGGAGGCTGTCTTTTTTTTTTTTGAGACAGAGTCTCGCTCTGTCGCCCAGGCTGGAGTGCAGTGGCCCGATCTCGGTTCACTGCAAGCTGCGCCTCCCGGGTTCACACCATTCTCCTGCCTCAGCCTCCCGAGTAGCTGGGACTACAGGTGCCGGCCCCCACACCTGGCTAATTTTTTGTATTTTTAGTAGAGACGGGGTTTCACCGTGTTAGCCAGGATGGTCTCAATCTCCTGACCTCGTGATCAGCCCACCTCGGCCTCCCGGGGTGCTGGGATGACAGGCATGAGCCACCGCGCCCCGCTTGCAGGCTGCTTTTCTTTAAGCCGCGGGTTTCTGTCTCTCCTCCTCCCTCCTTCAGTTCTCTCCTTCTGCTTCCTGTCTGGAAGGCAGTGTCCCCACCTGGAACGCACCCCCCATCCCCTGCCTTCTGCCGAGGGCATTTGGGAGCCCGAGGCCTGCCCCTCCCTCTCCAGGGGCCTCGGAGGCCGTGCAACGCCGCCTTCTTCTCCCCTCAGGCCCTGTTTGTCTTCTGCGGCCTCCTCACGTGCTGCTACTGCTGCTGCTGTCTGTGCTGCTGCTTCAACTGCTGCTGCGGGAAGTGTAAGCCCAAGGCACCCGAGGGCGAGGAGACGGAGTTCTACGTGTCCCCCGAGGATCTGGAGGCACAGCTGCAGTCTGACGAGAGGGGTGAGTACCCGCCCCAGGGCCCGTGTGTGTGTGTGTAGGGCAGAGCCAGAACGGGCCCTGAATGGTGCCAACCTGTCTTGTCAAACAGGAGGGCACTGACACTGTGCCGCGAGTGTTTGTGGTGGCAGCTGGGACTGTTGAGGTGTGAACGTGGACCCTGAGGTAAAGCAGGCGCATAGAGCTGTCCCCACCGTGACCTGCGGTAGCCATAGATCCCAGGGACTGCGAGGCGGGGCAGGGCGGCAGGCAGTTGGGGCGGGGCTGAGGGCCGAGGGCTGGCGGTGACCCGAGGCGACGGAGGAAAGCCGTGCGGGGTGGAGGTCAGCGAGTAGCCCCTCCCCATGGAGAGTTTGTCCAGGTGCCCGAGAGTCGCTCCACAGGACCAGCGTTGGTGGGCGCGCGCCAGGCTGTGGCCCTCGTGCAGTGCCCTGTGTGCTTGCTTTTCAGAGGCCACAGACACGCCGATCGTCATACAGCCGGCATCCGCCACCGAGACCACCCAGCTCACAGCTGACTCCCACCCCAGCTACCACACCGACGGGTTCAACTAAATCCAGGAGGAGCTGTGGTCAGAGGAGGAGCCAGCGCCTGGCCACGCCAACCTTAGAATCATGAACTGTAGTCACAGAGATGGGAAGGCAGCCTCCTGCCTGCCCTGGCCTTGCTGGGGCCCCTCCTGCCTCCACGCCCACCCAGCGTCGACCCTTGACCCACGAAGTGCGTAGCATGCAGTATTTAAAGCAGTGTAGCTACGGTCTTCTGTTTTTTTTTTTTTTTTCCTTTTTTAATAGCATGTACGGGGTTATGTTCCATGTCTGTGTTGTGGACATTCCGCGGCACGACCGCGTTAACCGCACGATGGAGCTGCCTCAGGGCTGTCGGTCAGGTTGGTCCGGGGAGGGGTGACTGCAGTCGGTCAGGTTGGTCCGGGGAGGGGTGACTGCAGTGGGTCAGGTTGGTCCAGGGAGGGGTGACTGCAGTGGGTCAGGTTGGTCCGGGGAGGGGTGACTGCAGTCGGTCAGGTGGGCGAGGAGGAGGGGGCTGCAGTGGGTCAGGTGGGCGAGGAGGAGGGGCTGCGCCTTTCCTACCTGTGCTTGAGGGGCCGGAGGCAGGTGCTGCCCGGCAGAGCTGTGTTACCGTCTTGGCCTGGGGTCTGGTCCACACTCTGCTCCCAGCCTAGAGGCTGCAGTAGGACTCTGATCTCACCTGCCAGAAGGGGGCGGGGCCGCGTCCTTGGCGTCACTGTCATTCCTTGGTGTCTGTGCTGGGCACAGTTGGCTTGGGGGTCTGTGGTTTCCTGGGCCTTGTGGCAGGGTTTCTCCCATGGGAGAATTTGGTGTGGAAAGCGCAGGAGGCCCCTTCCGAGGTTGACACCGTGTCCTCCGCACAGTGTTTCCAGCCTTGTGGTCTTGTCCTGTGGACGCTGCGGTTCTGGTTCTCGGAGGTGTGTCCTTTGCCCGTGTTGGGTTTATTTGTCTGTGTTCCTGCACTTTTCCCGGGCTCTGAGCTGGATTGATGGGGCCAGTCTCCCCACTCCCATCTTGGGGTCATTCTCCACATTCCTTCCAGCCCACTTGTCCTTTCCGTAGCCCTTTTTGGACCTTTAGAACCACAGATGGTAGGACCAGCCCAGTGAGCCACAGTCAGAGAGTAGATTGTGCATGTGTGAGCGCCCAGCTACTGGGGACGGGGGCTCTCCCAAGACCCCTCCTCCTGTGTTTGCCAGAGCTCTCATCTGCCCCACTCGCCTTTGCCCCGTCATCGATGATTCAGGCAGAGCCAGATTCGTTAGGTCCCTGGAGGAAGGACTGACTGGACCAGAGGGACCCTCTGGCTCTGGAGGGTTGGGTCCCTGGGAGGCCGGCAGCCAGGCCACGGAATCCACACGTGGACCATTGTGGGTCCCTGGGAGGCCGGCAGCCAGACTACGGAAGCCACGTGTGGACCATGGGAAGTCTCTTGCGTGTCCTAGACCTCGTGGGTGGCGCCCTGGGTAGGGGAGCAGGGGAAATGGGTCTGATGTGCCCGTGCTGGCCGACGGCTCAGAGCTGCCCCCACTCCGTGGCTCATGGCATGTGCTGGGCCTGCCTTTGGCCCCATGCTGCAGACTCCAGTGGGCCTGGTTTCTGCAGAACGTCCATGGTGGCTGCTGCAGAGTTGCAGAGGTCCCTGCAGAGATAAAGCCGAGGAGGAGGCTGTGTGTGGTGGCTCTGGCTTGGACCAACCAAATGAGCCTCCTGAAGCCCGCTTTCCCTGCCTGCCTGCTGACCCGTGGCCCCAGCTCACTCATTGCCCTCAGCGGCCACCCAAGGCTGTGCAGGGGGGTAGGTTCAGGTTGACCAGGAAGCTGCCAAAAGGGACATGGATGTGAGGACAAATCTGGACGTGCTTAGGAACAGGCTGTTGGTTGAGGGCCCCCAGCTGACCCCTACTGTAGATGCGCGTGTGGACCATGAGCCGGCTGCCAGCACCAGGTCCTGGGGCGGTTTTGTCCCACTTTTCTTTGTTTCTTCTCACTAAAATGATCATGAAGACCTTTGACGAGAGGAGAGATATGCACTGTGATATTAAATTAGGAATAATTTGTCAAAATCAGACCTCTCCTAAAAGAATAAGAAATTCGTTGTTTGGCCCGTCCTGAAACGTGAGGCGGCGAGACAGTGGGGGTGCCTCCGTGCCGCTCAGCGCAGCAGCAAGTTCAGCCTGAGATGCTGGCTGTACTCAGCCTTTGCGATTTTTGTAGACGTAGCTTAGGACGTGAGTTATTTTTCCCCAGACTGGCCAAGAGCCAGGTTCTAAGCTTGGACCTAAGGTAGAAAGCTGCCCATCGGGGGCCCTGGCTCAGCCCCACCAGGCCCTCTGTTGGGCCTGCACACAGCTCTGTGGCTAGAACACTCCAAGGCCCTTTGGTACCCATCAGAGTGGGCCCCTTGCCAGGTGGCTTTTCAGTTACAGAGTCCAGTGGACCATTTTATAGAACCATGCAGCTCCCTGCAGAAGGTGGGGTAGGGTGGGAAAGAGGAGCAGGTCTGGAGGTTTGTGGAACCCAGTCCCCTGCAGAATTTGTAAAACCTAAATAAATCATGGCCATGGCCATTCTCACGGTGGTGATTGTGATTATAAGACCCCCAGGAAGCCCAGACACTCGGGGCCTGGAGTTCCTCCCGCTGCCTGACCTGGAAGCAGAACCGTTTTCGGCGCCCTGCCCTGTTGGTTTTAAGGCCTTGTCTTAATTTAAGGAAAAAGATCCTCCCGGGTTTTAGTTCTCTCTTTCTTGAGTGGACCGTTTCCCTATAATTAAAAGAGGCGGTGAGTCCTGGGGCAGCTTCTGCGCCTCCCTGTCCACGTGCTAACAGATCAGGACGCCCCCAGCACCCCTTCCTGCTGGTGGCAGTGACGGGACCCCGACTCCTCACTCTCGGGCTGCAGACAGTGCTGTGAGCGAGTGTGGCCGTGGGCACAGAATGTCCCTTTGGACGCCACTGCTGGGGGCTGCCAGGGGCCCGCTGGGGTTGCGCTTTGAGGCCTGTCCGGTTCACGAAGGGGTCCAGGCAGCACTGACTGCTTCCGACCTGCAGGAGGCGTAGGAGCGGCCCCGCGGGCCCTTTCACGGCAGCTGCTGCTGTGTACATTTGTCTCCACTCAGTGACGTGGGATTTTTTGTCTTCCTTTTGGCTTTATTTTTAAACTGCTTTAGATATTACTGCTCAGTGTTTGTGAACTTTCCTAGTTCTCTATGTTCAGTGCAGCCAGCACCCAGTGGGGACCTATTAGAAAAAGAAACTGGCATGCAGTTTCCTGTGCCCAGCAGGAAAAGCTTCGTCTTCACGCCGGCTGCTGCCGTCCAGAAGAGGCCCTGGAGCCTCAGGCCGTCGAGGCTGCTCTCAGGTGTTCTGTTCCGCGCGAGCCTTGTGCTGCAAGGGCACCAGCATGCAGGCTGCCACTGGAGGGTCCGGGTGCTGCGGGCAGAGTTCAGCACTTGTCCACCCTCCCTTAGCTCTGGCTCAGTGCATCCTACTGTGGGGACATCTCGTGAGGGGACACGAAGTGACTGATCTCACCCTTTCCCAGTATTCGGAGCTGTGAAACCCTGTGGTGCAGGACTGGCCTGTGTCTGTTATTTTGGTTGTAAATCATTCTCCTGTGGAATTGGCAAAAGCTACATTTTTACTGTCCTTACCAGCAATGGTTCGCGTCGTCACATGCTGTGAGTGTGGGCTGTGGTGTGTCCGTGTGTGTACATATGTGTATATGTATATATCACGCAGCAGGCGTGTCATTCATGCTGCTGTCCCGTGGTGAAGTGACAAGTACAATTAAAGGTGGCTCTGAAACGGCCTCTGGTTTCTTGGGAGTCGGGCAGGGACCTGCAGGAGGCTTTCCCGGCAGGTGCACAGAAGAAGCGCTGAGCCCACTGTGTGCAGAGGGTGTGTGCCCAGGGCACTGCCACAGCCCCCACCGGCGTTGGCCTCTGCTCTGCAGGGTCGGGTGCCCATCCTGGGGGCCCTGTGTCACGCTCACCTGACCCAGGTGTGTGTCCCGGTGTGAAATCAAGGTGGTGACTGGAAGCCCTTCCCTCCCTTGAAACATGAAAGCTGATTTTCCGAGCATCAGATACGGTCAGTGGCAAAGCTGCATCTGAAGGGCGGCCTGGGAAGGGGCCCTGTGCTGGCCCCGGGTCCGCCCCAGAGGAGTCTACACAGCACCACCTCCAGAAGGGGCTGGGCCCGGGGTCCTGCAGGCAGCACCTTTTGGTAGTTTGTTTCCCTGGAAAATGGGGAAAATGTTTCAAGCCAGGTAAGGGGGGAAGTTAACACTGAAATATGTATTGTTTTTAAAAATCAAGTGCACACGCATGGAAGCTGCTTGTCCATGCACTAGTTTTGTCACTGGCGTCCTGGAATCCGACCGTGTTGGGGTGCAGGCGCTGTCAGACTCCGGCTGATCCTGGCTCAAGCACACACATCTGAGGGCCAGGCTGGTTCCGCATGGTGATCTCCGTCTTGTATGTCTGAATGTTGACCTACAATAAAGATTACTGTTGTAAAATAAATGTTTTCACTGCAGACCCCACATATGTCTTATTCACTGGTCCCGCAGATCCCTGGTTTTGGAGAGCAGCAGCTGATCTTAGCCCCCCGCACCCCTTGTGGCTGGAACCTTACTTCCCTCCTGCCTGGTCCAAATGTGGATAAATGCCCCTTCCTCTTGATTCTGTTTTCACCTCCATTTTCTAAATATCAAGACTGGAGCAAAGAGGCCGAGCGTGGTGGCTCACACCTATAATCCCAGCACTTTGGGAGGCTAATATGAGAGGATTGCTTGAGCCCAGGAGTTCAAGACCAACCTGGGCAACAGCGAGATCGTGTCTCTACAAAAGAGTTTACAATTATCTGGGCGTAGCCGTGCCTGAGGTCCCAGCTCCTCAGGAGGGAGAGCACTTGAGCACGGGAAGTCCACGCTACGGTGAGCTGTGGTCGTACCACCAAACTCCAGCCTGGGTGACAGAGGGAGACCCTGTCAGCAAACTAACAAAAACTCAGAATAATGTAACAAACATCTTGAAATCCTCTGTTCTGACCTAAGAAAAATGAAGGAAGGGCCGGGCATGGTGGCTCACGCTTGTAATCCCCAGCACTTTGGGAGGCCGAGGCGGGTGGATCGTGAGGTCAGGAGATACGAGACCATCCTGGCCAACGTGGTGAAACCCCGTCTCTACTGAAAATACAAAGAAAATTAGCCAAGCGTGGTGGTGCGCGCCTGTAGTCCCAGCTACTCAGGAGGCTTAGGCAGGAGAATTGCTAGAACCCAGGAGGCGGAGGTTGCAGTGCGCTGAGATCGTGCCACTGCTCTCCAGCCTGGGAGAGCAAGACTGTCTCAAAAAAAAAAAAAAAAAATTAGTCAGATTTTCCATTTTAAAAAAATGACAGCATCCAAGACCGTTCTGCGCCTCTCCCCATTTCCATCCTCTGCTTCCATAGCTTTAAACTCTGTCTACCACTGTCGGGTCCAGTAAAACGTACTATTGGTTTATACCGTTTTACATAAATTGTACTACACCATAGTATTGAGTACACCACCTGCCTCATGAGTTTGTTTTTGTTTGTTTGTTTTCTGAGACAGAGTCTTGCTCTGTCGCCCAGGCTGGAGTGCAGTGGTGCAACCTTGGCTCACTGCAAGCTCCGCCTCCTGGGTTCACGCCATTTTCCTGCCTCAACCTCCCGAATAGCTGGGACTACAGGTGCCCACCACCATGCCCAGCTAATTTTTTGTGTTTTTAGTGGAGATGGGGTTTCACTATGTTAGCCAGGATGGTCTCGGATCTCCTGACCTTGTGATCTGCTCGCCTCTGCCTCCCAAAGTGCTGGGATTACAGGCGTGAGCCACCGTGCCCGGCCTGTTTTTGTTTGAGATGGAGTCTCTAGCCCAGGCTGGAGTGCAGTAGCACAATCTCGGCTCACTACAACCTTCATCTCCTGGGTTGAAGCGATTCTTGTGTGTCAGCCTCCTGAGTAGCTGGGATTACAGGCATGTGCCACCACGCCTGGCTAATTTTTTGTATTTGGTAGACGGGGTTTCACCATGTTGGCCAGCCTGATCTTGAACTCCGGACCTCAGGTAATCTGCCCGCCTCGGCCTCCCAGGGTGCTGGGATTACAGGCGTGAGCCACTGCACCAGGCCTAAGTTTTTCATTCGATACAGTAGTAGTTAAAAAATCAAGCCGTGTGGTTATATTAGGTCTGGTTCATTTTAGCTTCTGTACAGAACAGTCACAAATTAATCACAATTGGTCCTGGGCAAACTGACCACAGGTTTGTAGTTTCTTACTGTGGAAACAAAGCTGCCTGAATGTCGCTGCTGAGTTGTCTCTGGGGTGGGATTGCTGGGAGCGGGATCTGGAAGCCTTCCCTTGACTGGTGGCCCCACGCTGCCCTGCAAAGAGGCACCCCATCTTCTCGCTGCCCCTTCTAGCCTTAGCGTTGTCAGACGTTTTTTCTGGTTTGGTCTTTGAATTTTCTTAATTAAGTAGAATCCATGTTTATTACATTCAGTTTTTTTTTTCCTTTGAGACGGAGTCGCCCTGTCGTCCAGGTTGGTGTGCAATGGCACAATCTCGGTTCACTGCAACCTCCACCTCCTGCGTTCAAGCGATTCTTGCACCTCAGCCTCCCGAGTAGCTGGGACTAAAGGCGCGCGCCACCACGCCCAGCTAATTTTTTGTGTTTTTAGTAGAGACGGGGGTTTCACCATGTTGGCCAGGCTGGTCTCGAACCTGCGTAGGCCTCCCAAAGTGCTGGGATTACAGGTGTGAGGCAGCGCGCCCGGCCTATGTTAAGTATTTTATATATGGGATTCTTACAGAGAAATGTTAATTAACAGCAAGCCGAACACTGGACACTGGGTGGCGGGCAGCGAGAACCCTGCCAGTGAGGGTTGGGGGTGGGGCCGGCGTGGGGGGCGTGGTCACCCGGTGGGACCCGGCGGGACCCGGCCTACCAGGCGGAGCGGGGGGCTGGGCAGGGGCTTGGCCAATCGGGGCTGGTGGGGCGGGCGAGTGGCGGGAGCGCTGCACCCGCAGATGGGCCGCCCACGTGGGGACCAGCGCCCACCCGGCCTGGTCGCATGGGCGATGGGAGACCCCATTGCAGCGCAAGGTCTCGCGGCATCTGGGAAGACTGGCCTTGCGCCGTCCCTCCCTCCGTCAGCAGACCGCTGTCCACGATCCGGGATCCGGCATAATCGAGGTGCCAGGCTCTGAGGACGCTGTGCTCTTGGCCGTGGACTTCCACGCAGGAAGGCGCTGGCGCCTGAGAGGACGGGGAGGACCGCGTCCCGTGTCAGATGCGCTTGGCCCGCGGCTGAGCCCCCAGCATCAGCCCTCAGCTCCACGGCTGAGCCCCGGGAGGCTGATGCAGTTATCTGTGCCTCTCCGGGGCCCATCGTGAGGGCGCCGCGCGTGCACCTCCTCTTCCTCAGTAAACCACCGCGGTGACTCCTCTTGGGGAGCCTGGGGGGGACCTGCTCGGAAAGCAGGGTGGGCAGGACCTAAGGAAAACCGCACTTGCGGGCGTGGGCACGGCAGAGAGCACGGGATGCGGGTGGGCCTCCAGGTCTGGAGGGGGTGCGCAAGGCGGGCCCTGAGCAGCAGCGGCTCCAGGCTCGTGGGCCCCGGGTAGCCCCGCCTCCAAGCCCGCCTCCAAGCGCAGGCCCCTACTTCCGCCCTGGTCCGGCTCCTGGCTTTGCTGCCTCCAGCGACTTGTCCTGACGGGAAGGACTCCCTCCACTGTGGGGAGGACACTGATGGTACAAATATGTGGGTGGGGGGAAAATAGAGGCTGCCTCTTGTGAGACCCAGAGCACCAGGGGGCCCGTCCCCTCCCTAGGTCCAGGCCAGGTGGCCACCAAGGTATGGGTTCTAGGGGCCCCATCTAGCAGAGCTAGGAGCTGCAGGGCCCAGTTCTACCCCTTCCTTCATCTGGCACAAGTGCGACTGGGAATGCCTGGTCCTGCAGGGGAGAAGGCAGGGCCCTCAGCTCCTTCTCTCCCTCTCCATGAGGAGTCTCCACAAACGCATGCCTCAGCCAGGACGCCACTCCTGTGCTGTAACTAACTAACCAATCACACCTTCATTTTTCTAAAGCTTTATTTATTTTATAAAATGCATAGAATAAATTATACTGGTAACATTTTAAAAATTAACATCTTTTTATTCAGTCCTGGGTCAGGAGGCAGGAGGAGGGTGGTGGGGACGGGATGGCTCACTGGGCGGCTAACCCGTGTAGGCCACTTCCTCCTCGTCACTGCCATCGGGGACCGCGTCCGTCCCAAAGTAGCGGTCGCCAAAGTTCCCTGGAAAAAGAGGGGATCCAGTGTGGTGGGGCCTCCCAGGGCCACCCACCCTGCCCTCATGCGCGGCTGAAGGGCCTGAGCAGCCTCACCAATTCCTGGGATGATGCGGAAAAGGTCATTGACCCGCTTGTCCACCGCCGTGGTGATGATTCTCACTCGTGGAAATGCATAGGCCACTGAGTGCACGCCCATCTCTGCCATGAGCAGTGACAGCAGAAAGATCTTGTCCTCAGGCACGTCGTGGTCCTACCAAGTGTATTGGGCAGGTAAATCCCACCTCTGCCTGAACCTGCCCCGCCTACCCAGGGCCCACTCACCAGGAGCACGCGCACCGCCATCATAGCCGCGGCGCCCGTGGACACGGTGCAGTCCATGAGGATCACATGGTCATCGCTGATGTCCTTGGGCAGCCTCAGGTAGTGGAGCTGCGGGCGGCAGGGGTCAGGCTGCAGGTGGGGCTCCCTCTGCCCCCTACCCCCGGGCTCATCGCCCCGGCTGCCCCCAGGCACCTCGGGCTCCCCGGTAAGCTGGTTGGTCTGGATGAGGATGGTGCCGATGCGCACGTCTTTGCACACAGCGCGCAGCGCGGGCTCCATGGTTTCACCGGCGCGCAGGATGGACACACCGGTGATCTGCGGGGAGGGGAGGCTAAGCGCCCACATCCCGCCCCAGCAGCCTGTCCCGCGCCCAGGTGCGCCCAGGCAGGTACCTGCTTCCCCGCATAGCACTTGCCCGCATAGTCCTGCCCCTGCGGGGTCTGCACGACGCAGTCCTGTGGGGTGCAGGGTGAGGATTCCGGTGAGCGCGGGGAGCCCGCACCGGCTCCAGGACCCACCCTCCACCTCACGGGCTGCGAACCTGAAAGGGCAGGAAGGAGAGCGCGTGCTCGATGAGCAGCCGCATCAGTCTCTTGGAGTAGAAGATGAACTCGTCGCGACTGGTCTCCTTGTCCCTGTGGGGCCAACAGTTGAGCGGGAGAGCGCGCGCGGGGCCGCCCCGTCCCCAGGTGGGCCCTCACCTGATGATGGTGTGCATGCCCCGTACCTGCGGCGTGCTCTTCAGGACGCTCAGCGTCCGAGGCAGGGGGTGGCACTGGTGTGCCGAGGCCAGAGCAGCCCTGGGGACAAACCGATGGGGAACACTCAAGAAGGGGGTCTTCTCCCAGAGCCCTCCCTCCCCACAGGACGGCTGTGCGTCACTGTGAGGGGAACACATGGGCCAGGCACAGCATGAGGTGCAGAGCGGGCCTGACTTCTGCCTGGGGCTGAGCTGGGGGGGAGACGTCGCCCTACCTGAGCTGTCAGGCAAAGGCGAAAGATGGCGGCGAACAACGGGGCAAGCTCACCATTAGGCAGAAAGCTAGGGGGGATGGGTGTGAGGGCCCCTCCCAGTGCGGGACCCCTCCTGTGCTAAGAGGAAGCAGAAGTGGGCCGGGCACACACGTGCTGATAGGTCTCATACCCCAGAATAGGTAGCTTGTCCCCAGCCTCTCCCCGGGGGAACAACTAAAGCTTTGTGGGGTCAGGCCCCGCCCTGGCTCCTCCCCGAGGTGGTGCGCGGCCCCTCTCAAGAGAGGGGGGCGGGGGGCATAGCTGGCTCAGTGCCTCTTGGCTGCACCGTCCCGCCCCGCTGCCCAAGCCTGGGGATGGCCGGGGCAGGAGCAGGTCTAGGAGCGGGCAGGAAAAGGGCGGGGTGGAGGCAAGAAAGAGGTGGGACAAGGAGGGGACAGAAAAGGGGCGGGACACAGGCAGGGAATGGGGCGGGGCAGGAAAGGGGGTGCTGCAGGGGCAGGAAGAGGAAAGCGGCGGGGCACGGAATTGGGTGTGGCAGGGGCAGGAAAGAGGCAGGGCCGGGAATGGGGTGTGGCAGGGCAGAAAAGAGGCAGGGCCGGGAATGGGGTGTGGCAGGGCAGAAAAGAGGCATGACAGCGGCAGGGAAAAGGGCGGGGCAGGGAACGGGTATGGCACGGGCAGAAAAGGGGCGTGGCAGGGGCAGGGAAAGGGGCGGGGCAGGAGCAGGAAAGGGGCGGGACTGGCAGAAAAGAGGCGTGACACGGGCAGGGAAAGAGGTGGGGCCGGGAATGGGGTGTGGCAGTGACAGGAAAGGGGCGGGGCAGGAGCGGGAAAGAGGGCAGAGCAGGAGCAGCGGGGCAAGGGGCTACAGGAAGGCGGGTCACACAGCAGCACCACGGAGCGCTCTGCTCACATATCCCAACGTAGCTTCCTCTGCTTGCCGGGTGAAGAGCATGTTCAGGGAGGGAACAAGGCAGGAAACGGGGGTTTACAAAGAGAAGGAAGAGAACAGAGAGAAGGCTGCTTAGTTGGGGAGCAGGGCGTTCCCCGCAGGCCTGAGGAGGAGTGTGGGCGGCCAGGCCCCCAGCCCTGCCTGGCCTTCCCTCCTGCCCCCCATCAAGGCTTCCTGGGGCTGAAGGAAGTGAGTGGAGCCACAGGCCAACACTTCCTTGGCTGACCAGACGATGGAAAATGTGTCTGGCTGTGTTCAGCTGTTTTTCCAAGTCTGAAACCCTGGCAAGTTTTTTTCTCAGAAGAAAGGCTTCAGGAGGAACCTGACGGGACAAGACCTGCGGGTTCCCTGGCCGCGGAGAGGGCCAAGCGGAGACTCATGCAGGCACAGGAAGCTGGACGGCTGGCGGACGGGCGCTGGAGGCATTTCCAACATTTGGCAAACTCTTTGGAGGGCTCTGAATGTGAGGGCTCTCCCACCAGGTGGCTCAGTCAGGAGCCTCCCAACCCACAGAAGGCGGGGAGAAGGGCAGGTCGCTCGTGGCTGACCTCCCTGCACGCCTGCCCTTGGGGAGGGGCAGTGGGATGTGGCCCCGGCCCAGCCCAAGCTTCTTGCTGCAGTTGCCCAGTTCCTGCTGGCAGAGCTGTGCGGGCTGCGAGGACAGAGCTGGGGCAAGCAGGACCCGGATGGGTGGGAGGACAGGGGCACAGGAGGAACAGCAAGCTCCCTGGCTGCTGGGACATGTCTGTAGTCACTGTCCCAGGGGCCTGGCAGTGCTGGCTCGGGAGGGCAGCTGTGTTCTCTGGGGTCAAATCCCACAGACAGATTCAGGAGTCGGGGAGCCTCCAGCAAGGTCTGGCCAGGACAGGGTCAGGACCCCGTGATGCTGGGCAAGCTACTTCACGTCTCTGTGCCTCAGTGTCCTCATCTGCCAGCAAGGGGAAGCAGAAGCAGGGCTGGGACCACTCCGCACCACCCCTTCTGTGACCGGGGAAGAGATAACTGCCTGCCTGGCTGGGTCACAGCCCAGACCCAGAGCTCCTTGGAGGTGTTGGAAGTGCCTCCATCTGTGCAGACAGCTGTGCAAGTCTTACCTGACGCTGAGTTCACGCTGTGGCAGCAACACAGGAAGACACAAGGGAACGGTGGCGCGTCAGTGACCAGGGCAGGTGGCCAGGCCACCCCCACCCAGGAATGGACATGCTGCAGGCCCGCAGGAACACAGCCAGCCATGGGGGGTGGCAAGCTTCTAATGCCTGTAACCTGGGGACCACCTGGGCCAGACCTGCAGTTCTGCGATGGGGCAGTCAGAGCCAGGACCCGGGGCTCTGTTCTGCAGGCCTCAGGCCTTCAACCTCCTGGTAGGGAGTATGTTCAGAGCCAGTCCAGGCTCCAAGGCCCAGCCATAGAATGCCTCAGGGAGCATGGGGCCTCTGGTGGGGGTGTCGCTCCTGGGGTGACCCCCTGAGAAAGAGAGGAGCTGGCCTGGCGTGGGACCCAGCAGTGAAACCCCACAGTCCTGGGCCAGCAGGCCATGCCTGTCATTCCCAAAAGCTCAGGCTGGGCTGCACCGTCGGCTGGGTCCTGAGCACCTGCACCCCCACCCCAGCCTCCTCAGGGAACCCAGGCTCTGCGCGGCATCATGGGATGGGGTCTGGGCTGGACGATCTGACTGACCAAGCAGGCTCAGGACACTCAGGGCTAGCACCTGGCAGGGGACAGTGAACTCAGGGGAATGAGGTGAGCAGGCCACTGGGGGTGGTGGCAGCGGAGAAGTGGGTAGAGGGGCTGGGCTAGGCTGTGGGGACGCGGGACCCCGCTCACCTCCTCCAGCTGGCTGTGCACGTGCTGCACGATCAGGTCGATGGCCACCGTGTTGCCGCTCCCTGGGGCGGGACGGGGGGAGGGTGACCGGGGGCTGAGCGGTTGGCCTGCCCGACGCCCCCTCAACAGGCAGCCCAGCAGGCTCACCTCTGGGCACCACGATGTCTGCCAGGCGCATGGTGGGCTGGATGTACTGGTCGAAGGAGGGTTTGACAAACTTGTTGTACTGCTTGATGACACCCTCGATGTCCCGGCCGCGCTCACTGATGTCCCGGCGCAGCCGCCGTACCAGGCGGATGTCGGAGTCTGTGTCCACAAAGATCTTCATGTCCAGGAGCTGGTGGAGACAGCAGGGCAGTGAGTGGCCGGACGCCAGCAGCCGGCGTGGAGACAGCGGGACGAGCCCCTGCACTGAGGCTGCCTGGTCTGTGGGCCTGGCCAGAGCCACTTCCCCAGGGCACCCTGGCAGGTGGGGAGGAGTGGGGAGGTGGGGGTGTCTGGGGGTGGGGTGCTCCCCTTCAGGGGCTTAGGTGAAGAGGCATGGCATGGTGGCTGGCTAAGGAGTCAGGCAGGAATGGGGCTGGGCGCATGTGATCTCCTTTGCTTGAGGAAACTGGCACCAACACACTGGGGAATGGGGACGTGGCGAGTTTAGGGTCTGTCCCCATGCTCAGCACACAGTAGTTGGCCCATGAAGAGGCCTTGTGGAGGCTGGGGGCTGCTATGTGCCTGACAATGGGGTCTTCTGGGCCTGTGCCAGGGGCAGGACCTGGGCCCTGGGATCAGGCCAACCTGAGTCACACTCAGCTCTGTCCCGAAGGCCCCTGTGAGCTACAGCAAAATCTCTCAAACACACCAGCCCTGGGTCCTCACCTGTCTGTCAGGACCACAGCAAGGGACGAGAACGCCAAGAACATGCCAGGTATGTGCACAGGCCTCAGCCGGTGGAGAGGGAGCCACTGCCTCAGGCAGCCACGCTCTGCCTTGCGCGGCCGGCAGATGGACCCAGCTGTGGCATGCCTGGGGTTGGGGTTGAGGTAGGGAGTGGCTGGCCTAGGCCTATAGAGTGTGGAAGCCTTGGGGACGGGGCAGGAGGACGCACACCTCATGGACAGGGCGGCCAGGGCTGAGACACCAGCGGGTGGGTATTCCCGGTGGGTGCTCACCTCCAACAGTGTCTTGTCAGCAAAGGCCATGATGCCCTCAAAGATGATGACGTTTGCACCATACAGTGTTTTCTGTGAAGAAACCCGGGAGTTGCAGAGCCCGGCTCATGTGCCTACAGCCGTCCGAGGCCCCCTCTACAGGGCCCTGGTCTACCCCCCGCGAGGCCCCCTCTGCAGGGCCCTGGTCTACCCCCGCCGAGGCCCCCTCTGCAGGGCCCTGGTCTACCCCCCCCGAGGCCCCCTCTACAGGGCCCTGGTCTACCCCCCCGAGGCCCCCTCTGCAGGGCCCTGGCCTACCCAGTCCTTCTTCCGGCTGTGCGTGGTGAAGTCGTAAATGGGCACCTTGACGCTCTTCCCCTGTTTCAGCTTCTTGAGGGTGGAAATGATGAGGTCGAAGTCAAAGGCATCCGGGTGGTCGAAGTTGAAGTTGTTGTGTGCGGCCTGTTCCTGCTGCTGCTCGGTCAGCACCTGGTGGGGGAGGCTGTGGAGCAGTCGTGGGCACAGCGGGGCCCTCACCCAGTGCCAGCAGACAGGGGCTCTAGGCCTCCCAGGAGGAGCCACGCTGGGGCTCAGAGACCAGGGACCTACTTTTGCAGGGGATCCAAGGTCAGGGAGAGGACAAGGGGGTCCTCGGGGGAGCTGGGCGGGGGCCCACCTTGTAGAAGGAATCCATGGACAGCAAGACCACCCAGGGCACGTCCAGGGCCTCGATGATCATTCTGGCCACGGTGGTCTTCCCAGAGGCACTGCCGCCTCCCAGGCCTGCCGGCGGGAGCGCAGACCCTCCATGAGGAACCGACGGGCTGTGGCACAGGTCGGTCCCGGAGGCGCCCACCCCGCGGCCACTGCCTGCGGTTGCCCGGCTTCCATCTCCTGCTCCACGGGCACTGGAGGGGAGCCGGAGGCGGGCGTCCGGCAGCAGGTCCCACCCCCCGCTGCTCTCACCGATGGCGAAGGCCTCTTTGGACTGCGTGCCGTGCTCGTTGTACCAGGGTGGCCGCCCCGCGGTGTAGATGGTGCGCTTGCTTGTACGTAGCAGGGGAGGCTCTGACTTGCACTGGCTGGTGGTCCGCTTCCGGGGAGAGCGCCCGGTGCCCACAGGTGGCAGGAGCCTGTCCAGGGACTCTGCATTGCTGCTGCAGAAAGGGATATGCTCGGATATGGCCCGGGGCTGCCCACCTCCCAGGTACCCGCTGGCATGGCCAGCCCACAGGGCATCCCCCCACCCCCTCAACAGGCATGGCTGAGGCGGGCAGGCTCATTGGGGGTCCATAAGAACTCTGCCTGGGCTGGGTGCGGTGGCTCACGCCTGTAATCCCAGCACTTCGGGAGGCCGAGGCAGGTGGATCATTTGAGGTCAGGAGTTTGAGACCAGCCTGGCCAACATGGTGAAACCCCATCTCTACTAAAAATTAAAAAAAAAAAAAAACTACCTGGGTGTGGTGGTGGGCGCCTGTAATCCCAGCTACTAGGGAGGCTGAGGCAGGAGAATCGCTTGAACCCGGGAGGTGGAGGTTGCAATGAGCTGAGATCGTGCCACTGCACTCCAGCCTGGGTGACAGAGCAAGACTCCACCTCAAAAAAAAAAAAAGAACCTTGCCTGCAGCTGGGCCACAGGACACACAGACCCAAGTGCTCAGCCTGGCACAGGGCCTCTGATCATCAATGTCCACACAGCAAGGACAGAGGGATGGCAAACAAGGACAAGGGAAGGAGGAGAGACGCTATCTTGGGGCCATGCTCATCCTGCTGTGTGGACGGGCACTGGCTGGGCCAGGCTCTGTCCCCAAGGGGACTCAAGGTGGGCCTGTGAAAGGCAGGTGAGACCCCAAAGTGGACCATGTTCCATTGCAACCCGGCACACTCTCTGGGCAGCCAAATCACTGCCATGCTGAAGGCTGGGTGCCCAAGGAGACGTGAGGGCAGCATGTGGGTGGAGGTGAGACCAGACCAGGTTGTATGCACACACCCAGGGTGAGGTCCTCAGACAGGACCAGGCTGAAGGGCTAAGGGAGAGAGGCAGAGGGTTCAGCCAGGACCTGATTCTCCTGCAGCGACAGCAGGCCCAGCACAGTCCCTCGGCCTGGCCTCTCTGGCTGTCAGAGTGCCGGATGGGGGACCCTGGGCTGGGAGCCTTATGGGAACCCCATTCATTCTTGCTGTGGCCCCTCCTGGGTCCCCAAGACAGAAACCTCCGGCATCTGGCAAACACCAGAGAGGAAAGTGCTGCCACCTGTCTGGGCTGCCATGAGCCTGCCCAGGGTAAGGGGAGCCCCTAAAGTCTGCAAGGGGGAAATCCACGGGAGGAAGACACAGGCCTATGCTGTGTGGCATCTACATGCACTGCACATGCCAGACTGGCACTCAGGCGCCTGCCAACTTCTCCGCCAGTTTACAACCTCAAGCGGGCAGGAGGCCATGACTGGCCACGGAGCCCTGGGAGGGGCAGCCTCTGGGGAGGCTCAATGTGGCCACGTGCCCTGCTGGGGGGTAGGGGGCATCAACGTGGCGCCTGCTCAGTCTGTTCTGAGAGGCTCGGATGCAAAGAAAGCCTGGTGTGAAGATGCCATGAGACAAGACACAGGTTTGGCAGAAGGCACTTCTGGCCACTGCCCAGGAGAGACCGAGCTGGCTGTGGCGGCCTCAGCGTCATGTTTCAGGCGTCCCTGGGAAGCTCTCAGGGGTCAGCACCTTGGCCCTGCAGGTCATGGCCCACCCACATGGGGAGCCACTCAGAACCACAGCCACTGTCTGTGCAGGGCAGAGCCCCCGGGGGCAAGAGGGAAAGCTCCCCAAACGGCAGGACCGCCTCTTTGTAGCTTCCTGCAGGGACACAGTCTGTCCACCGCGCTCCGGAGTTCCACAGGAGATGGAATACTCCACAAATGCCAGTTACGCCCGAAAATGACAGAGAAACACAGGTGTGGACAGGGAACGGCATCCTCAGAGCATGGTCGGGGAGAAGACCAAGCTGGAAGGAGATATGATTCCATCTGTATAAAATCCAGGAAACGAAGGACGCTCACCTACATGCGCCCGGGTGTGAGGAGGGAGGCGTGTGTGTGAGAGGGAGGGAGGCGTGTGTGAGAGGGAGGGAGGCGTGTGTGAGGGAGGGAGGGTGTGTGTGAGGGAGGGAGGCGTGTGTGAGAGAGAGAGGGAGGCGTGTGTGTGACGGAGGGAGGCGTGTGTACACAGCAGCCCTAACCATGATCACTCTGGCCACCAAGATTTGCAACAGCAACTTCTGTCACATTTGAATGTTTTTTAAGCAGGTGCCACTTTGTTACCATAAACCAAACTGTAGTCTGTCTTTGAAGCTGGCATCTCCAGTGTGGGAACACTGATGTTCCCAGCTGTTCACGCCTCCCCGTGCACCCGTGACACCCACAGCCAGGAGGACAGTGTCCGTGTGCACACACAGGGGGCAGTGGAAGGAGGGAGCCCAGCCCAACACGTGACAGCTGTCATGGGCCCAGAGAACAGTGTGACAGCATTTAAAGCAGCAAGGAGACCCGCTGTCTGCACCTGACGGGGAAAACGCGCTGTGCCTCTCCTCAGGGACACACAGGCCTGCCTGTTTCCATGCCACCATCAGGGGAGTGAGCACTGGGAATAATCAGCCAGTCAGCCTCACTCAGCCTCACCTCGGCTCCAGACATCGCTCTGCAGCTGAGCGGTGACGTCAGCAGCAGGGCTGAGCACAAACAAGGCCAGGCGCCCAGACGACCAGGCGAGGGAGGCCCGGGGGACAGCGCCACTGCACGGTGCCCTGAAGGGGGAGCAGGTGCCACAGCACTTCCCCGAGACCGCGTGTGGGGGCTGTGGCTGGAATGGGACCTGCACCCCACTCAGGTCTGCCTGAAGGGCTGTCAGTCAAGAAGGAAGACACGACCCGGCAAACAGAAGCCAGGGCCTCCCAGCGGCCCTGGACGGACAGGACCAACGCACCAGCAGTAAACAAAAGGGCCTGCAAGGCTCACCCCCGGGGGCCACCCCTCCCAGCAGGTGTTGATGGATGGCCCACAGCTGCGCACAGTGGGGCTTAGGCTCAGCAGCAGGTTCCCAGCAGACAGAAACGCTCTGGTGGCCCTGGAGGCCGTGGTGGGCAGAGAACAAATCCAGGCGGCCCCTCCCCTCTATGCCTAACCCCAGCATCTGCAGGGATCAATCACCCGCTGTCTTCAAGCTCAGGGAGGAAGCTCCGACACAATCTGACTTGCAAAGAGGCTCCCCAGCGAAGCTCCCAGCACAGCCCTTGCGGCTGCCTGCACTTCCGCCATGCACCCTGGATTCCGAGGGTGAGCTCACTAATGCACAAAGCTGGGAGTAACTTGAGGGACAGACACCAGACGGCGGAGGCCGGGCTGGCACCGTGTCCGCTCCCCATTGCCAGTCTCCTGGTGCTCGGGCCTCTCCAGCAGGAGCCTTCCAAGCCTGCATTTGTGACTCTTCCTCATCCTACTGAAGTAACAACCCCGTCACCGCAGATCCCTCCCGACGCACACGCTGCTGACGGCCAGGCGCTGGCCCTTCTGCTGGGAGCGGTGCTCATGCAGTGGAACAGGCACAAGCAGGCCAGGAGGATCTGCCAGAAACCCGCCTCACCACAGGCCTGTGATGGCGTCAGGCTGAGTCTGCACCAAGCCCAGCCCCACTACCTTCCCCAAAGCTGGTCTGTCTCTCAGAGCCAAGGACAAAGCCTCACCCAGCTGTTCACAAGCAGCACCCCTTGACAGAGGAAAGTTGGCCGGGTGTGGTGGCTCATGCTTTGAGTAGCCCTTTGGAGGCTGCAGTGGGAGGATTGCTTGAGGTCAGCAGTTCATGACCAGCCTGGGCAACACGGTGAGACCGTCTCCACACAGAAAACTTTAGAATATTAAAAATACATAAAAAGAGAGGAGAAAGTTGCACAACAAACTTCATTTCCTGTGCACAGATGGACAAGAGTGCTTCTGGCCGTAACAACAGAAGGTTAATTCCAACCCGGAGGGTTCCAAGCCGTAACCAACACAAGAGAGATGCACCCAGACCAACAGCCTCAAGCAAAATGGCGCTTCGACCCTGGGCTCTGCCCGGTGCCCGAGAGCACCTGCCAGCCTGTTTGATTCCTGATATCCACAGACATGCACCAAACACAGGTCCGAGTGGCCAGGACCACAGCACAAGTGGGCGCCCCTCACAGCAGAGACCCTCGGCCGAGACTCACCTGCCTTCTGCTCCAAGGGCCCGGCACCCTGAGACCCTGATGCCAGGGTAAGCTGGGGGGCTGCTCATGGTCGAGGACACGGGTGGGTGCTCCCGAACAGCAGAGTGGCCCCAGGGGTGGATGCGTGGGGGTTCAGGCGCAGACAGCCGTGGGAGACATCACCTCAGACCCACAGCAGTCCCCTAGGGCAGCTCAGGAGCTCCGGCCACCTGAACTGGCCCTTCCATGGGCAGGACCACTCCTGTGGGCAGCACAGTGGGTGCAGAGCCGGGGGGCTGGGGGTAAGACCCTTGGCTGGCAGAAGCTGCCAAATGTCAGCAGAGGCCCAGCAGCCAGGAGGCCCTTGGAGCCCCCACCGTACTGAGGGAACAGCACTCACTGCCTTCCTCAGAGGCCAAGGCTGCAGGCATGAGGATCACCCAGCTGGGGGCTTGTGCGTGCCTGATATTAATAGCGCTGGCTTTGCCTGGTGTGGCCCTGACAATCCTCGGGCCAGCCCTCGGTGTGAACTGCCCCCTCCTGTGTGTGGGCTGGCACATTCCGCCAGCCTAGGGCTGCAGGCCTGCGGAGGACTACCATGCGCCGTGTGCCTGCACCCCTCCTGGATCCCCTGGAAAAAGCTACAGTACCCCGGCCTGCCTGGGGCTACAGAGTGAACCCCCCACAGCAGGACAGGGAAATCTGAGGCGCCTCTTGGCCAGGTGTCCTGAACGTCAGTGCTGAGCTGGGCACCCCATCCCTAGCCCCAGAGTGCTTCCGACAGGCATAAACAAATCTGAAACTCCACCCTCTGGCACCATCTGAAAATAACTGCCTTGCCCTACCCCCACTCAGGGGGATCCTGCAGGGACCTGCAGCCACCCAGGGCTCACCACGCAGGGCTCAGCAGAGCACAGGGGACACAGCCACCTCCCCGCCCACAGAAACAGGGGTTTGGCCCCACCCTCAGCAGAGTCAGTCAAGGATGTGCACAGAGAAGTCCTGGCAGCCCTAAGCTCTCTCCTAGGGGCAGACAGGTCAGCCATGGGTGTCAGCTTCCTCCTACCATGGGGTTTCTCTTGGAGCTTCCAGTACTGAGGCAGGGGCTGCCAGAAGCCCAGGGAAAGGGAAACTCCACATGGAGGTCACACTCCTCAAAAGCAGGCCGCTCCCGGGAGCTGCCTCACAGGCAGGACCGGCCCATCTGTCTGTGTCCACAGGCGCTTCCTCTCCTAGTTCTGCTCCGGGGAGGCGGCTACATCCCTCACCTGGGAAGTGGGCAGAAGACAGCCCAGGGTCGGGGAGGTGGAAGCTGTCCTGAGCAGGCGCAGAGTCCGGGCTCCTGGGGGCCATGCCACTGGCTGGGCTGTCTCAACAGCAGAGTGGACTCAGGCTGGTCTGCCTGGCATGGGCATGCACCCTGGCTGCCCTAGCCGGCCAAAAGGCAAGGCTACAGGCCTGTGGAAGCCAGCACTGTGCTGGCCAGGCAAGGGACGTATGAGCCCAGGTACGCAGCTGTGAATGGAACCACCAGGCCTCACCCCAGAATCACGTCGCCTCGCTGCAGGCCACGTGGTCCCCAACATGCCCCTCCATGGGGCTGCTCTCGGCCACAGCAGCCCACGGCAGGAAGGGGCCACTCACGGTGGGGAGGAGTAGCCTGCCCTGGTCCTATTCACTGGTGTTCCTCCCAGGTTCTGACTTGCTGAGCTGGGCCGGTCCAGAGAACTCCCACTGCCACGCCACCCACAGGTGCTGACGCCACGCTGGGGTAAGCACTGCCCAGAGCACCTTCTGCCTAAGGCTTCCTCCTTGCAGGTGGGGCTGTCTGAGGCCCATGGTTCTGGAGGCTGCCTCAGTCACTTCAGGGCACCCCTTGCCCTTCCCTCACCTTCAGCCATCCTGCTCTGGGCCACAGCACAGTCGAGTGTGGCTCAGTCCCCTCCACGGAGCCACAGCTTGCCTCAGTTTCCTCCTCAAGGACTAACAGCAGGTGCATTACAGGGAGGTCAGCTCATGAAGACCAAGGCAGATGCCTCATCGGTGATAAGGCCCCCATAACTGATGTCATCGTCAAGAAATAAGCACAGGTGGCTGGGCGCGGTGGTTCATGCCTGTCATCCCAGCACTGTGGGAGGCCGAGGCGGGCGGATCACCCAAGGTCGAAGTTCAAGACCAGCCTCAACATGGAGAAACCTTATCTCTATTAAAAATACAAAATTAGCTGGGCACAGTGGCACATGCCTGTAATCCCAGCACTTTGGGAGGCCAAGGCAGGTGGATCACCTGAGGTTGGCAGTTTGAGACCAGCCTGACCAACATGAAGAAACCCCATCTCTACTAAAAATACGAAAAATTAGCTGGGCATGGTGGCGGGCGCCTGTGGTCCCAGCTACTCGGGAGGCTGAGGCAGGAGAATTGCTTGAACCCGGGAGGCAGAGGTTGCAGTGAGCCGAGATGGTGCCATTGCACTCCAGCCCAGGACTCTGTCTCCAAAAAAAAAAAGAAAGAAAAATAAGCACAGGCATGTGTGGAGACCTGGAGGCAGGGCTGTCCCTCACGAACCATCCACAATGCCAAGGAAACCAGAAGCAAACGCCCAGCAGCAGGGAGCGCAGGGCATGTGAAACTGATGCTGAGGAAACAGCCACAGAGAGAGCACACAGGGAGAAAGGCTTGGGCACTCCCTTGCTGTGGTTCAGGCCTGTTCTACCACCCCCGGGGTCACCATCACCCACGGACCTTCCTGCTGGGCGCCCGTGGCACAGCGCCTCCTGACAGGTCAGGTTTAAGGGAAGTTTGCCGGACAACTAAAATGAGGCCGGAGGGAGGAGGGAGCAGGGAGGAGCTAGCCCACAGGAGCCAATGCAGGCCTGACCCACTGGTGCCGGACTGACTCGGAGAGTCATGAGGGCAGCTTTCTCAGGCTGGATGAGCAGAGGGGGTTGGGGGCTTGCACTGGCCCACCCCACCACTCAGGAAACCTTCCCTCAGCAGGACCTGCCCTGCACAGATCATGGGCAGCCTCCCTCTGCTCCCCACTTCCACAGCCCCAGACTCCATCTCAACCGCAGCCAGGAGTCACTGCTAACACCACAAAGGACCTGTTCCTGCACCAGCATGGGCCAGCTCTGGGGCAGGTGCCCAGGACAGAGTCACGAGTGGCAAGCAGACAATAAACAACAGGCAAGATGGAGAGACTGACTGCCGGGATGATGTGACAGGAGGAACTGGAATGGTGGTGGAGGAACCCCAGCCCTGGGGACAGACCTCCACCCGTGCACAGACCTCCAAGCTGGAGCCTGCTCTGGAATACTAAGGGCAGCACCAGAGGTTGAAGAGGGGCAGACGCAGGAACTTTGGGGGACACGCTTGGAGAAAAGTGAGAAAAGCCCTAGGCTGGAGCAGAGGAAGTCCTCGATGGCACAAGCATCAAAACACAAAGTGCAAGAAATTTGCCTAAGACAAGAGGCAGTTCCAGGGCAGACCAGGGCCCCTGGAGAAGGGTGCTGCAATCTATCCTCACTGCCTGCAGCTTCCCTCCTGTCTCTTGGTAACCACACCAAAGAAAGATAACAACGGTCTCTGCCTCCTGGGACACAGCGAGGGCCACTGTGCCCAGCCCACCGTCTGTGCACAGAGCAGGCCCAGATGGTTGCTGCCACCAACCTGTGTCATCCGGCAGTGCCTTTCTCAAGAGCCCTCAGTGCTTATCTAGCGTTGGCCTGCCCCACCTTGGGTTAAATCAAAACCTCTTTGGTGGCCGGGCGCGGTGGCTCACGCCTGTAATCCCACGGAGGCCGAGGTGGGCAGATTACCTGAGGTCAGGAGTTGGAGACCAGCCTGGACAACGTGACAAAATACCTCTCTACTAAAAATACAAAAAAATTAGCTGGGCGTGGTGGCGCACACCTGTAATTCCAGCTACTTGGAAGACTGCGGCAGGAGAACTGCTTGAACTGAACTCGGGAGGCGGAGGCTGCAGTGAGAGGAGATCGAGCCACTGCACTCCAGCCTGGGCGACAGAGTGAGACTCCGTCTCAAAACAAAAAAACAAAGCCTCTTTGGAACCAGCAGAGGAACAGACTCAGGTCTGTTAGACTCCAGCCACGCAAAGTTCCTAGTCACTGCCCACTGGGAGGGTGTGGACCTGAAAGGACACAGGGCCAGGGGAAAGCTCTTTCTGCCCAGCAGCTCCTGCAGAAGAGCGACCCTGTGCCGGGACACCCTTCCCCCTGCGGCACCCAGCGCAGCCCACCTCTGAGGGAGTCCTGGCTCACAGCGTTTCTGACCGGAGTCACAGCCTGAACCCAAGCAAGAGGCGCCTGAGTGGGAACAAGCCCTTCCTGTGGACCCCGCGGGCTCCCCAAGGGACACTTCAGACCCGGAAGAGAGGGGCAGCGCCCAGAGCGCCCTCCTGCACCCCGGGCACTGCGTGGCCATCGCCCCCTGACGGCCACGGCTGCAAAGGCGCCTCGCAGGGCCCGGCTCCCAGAGGGGCCACCCGGGGTGACGAACCGGGGTGGGAGCGGGCTCCTCCCGCTGCACCCCCACAACTTCCCCACTTCATGCTCTTGCAAAGTCCCCGCAGAGACTCGAAGGTGCCACGCGCATGCGGGGCAATCAGAAGGCACCGTGCGCCGCAGCATCTCCAAATCCCAAGCCCTGGCCTCGCGGGTCGGGCAGGGCCACACCCCGAGCCGACAACAGAGACGAGCTCGCACAGTCGAGCAGGCCCACAGCCCGCCGGGCGCTCGAGGCCGAGGGCCCCACCCACTGGGGGCAGAGACCAAGGTCAACGCTGGGGGTGCGCACCCGGGCTCCTTCCCCGAGCCCCGAGGAGCCTGCCGGCTTGGGCCAGGTCCGTCCTCCCGGCCGCTTCAAGCCCGCGGAGTTTCGCCCGGCACGTGGGAGAACGGGGCGCCGCCGCCTGGCCTTCGGGAGTGGGGGACTTGGGCTCGCGGCGAAGACGGACCACCCGCCCAGTTCGGCCAGATCTGCAGCCTCTTCCCCTCGCCAGTGGAGTGGAGGCGGCGCCCACGCCTACCGGTCCTCGCACGCGGTCTCGCTTTTCTCAGCCTGCCGGCCTGGTGTGTCTCGGGCCGTAGGCGGCGACGTGGGCGAAGGGTCAGCGTCCGCGCGGGCCGGGGGCGCAGCCATGGCGCTCGGAGGCCTCTCCGCGGGCCGGGCCGGGCGGCGCGCATGGGCCGCCGGGAGCTAGTGGTTCCCTCTCCTACCCACCGCGGACTACCAACCCCACAAGGCCGCGCGTCGCGGACTTCAAGTCCCACGAGGCTGCGCGTCGCGGACTACAAGCCCCACAAGGATGCGCGGCGGGCATGCGGGATCCGTAGTTCGGCAGTCTCCGCCACGTGCCTGGAGGGCCCCGCCCCCTGTTTTTCACCACAAACTGAGCCGCACAAAAACCCTGGAAAAAAATCAATAAACATTTATTTGATACAGTCATTTTAATACATACAGTGATGGCCCGTCCCCACGCCACTCGGGACCAGGGCGCGGGGCGGGGACGAGGACCGGGGACAGATGGTCACAAGGCGGGCGGGGCCCGAACTCACCGTCGAAACATCTCGCAAATAAACACTTTGTAGATAGAATATATATGTATATATATATGGTTACAAGTGATAGCTGGAACCTCTTTCAAAATGCACTTATGTACTGAGAACTGGCATTAAAAAACCCAAAGCACAGGACGCGCGGCCGCGAGGCAGGGGAGAGCCTGGGGCTCCGGACCCGGGCCTGGGGGAGCCGCCTGGGGCCCCGCCAAACAGGGCACACGGGGATGGCCCCTCCCGGGGTCAGGCTCACTGGCTCCTTCCCTTCAGCGCCACCAGGCAGGAGGGCCAATGGTCACACAGGAGGCACCGTCACCTGCCTTTGCACCAGCAAATAAAGTGCATCCCATTTTCGTGTGAGTGTCGGCCCGGTGAGCCAGCCCTTCCGGGCCCTTTCCTGTTCTCAGGGCAGGGGGCGTGCGCTGAGCCAGAGGTAGATCTGCAGAAAGGGCCCCGACTGGGCCTCGGGCAGGGCCGGCGCCCACCACACTCTGGGGATCAGCTATGCTGGTCCCTCTCACTGAGGGCTCCTGGAGGCCTATGTGGGCCAGCGTAGGGAGTGGGCAGACCCTGCTGAACTCCACCCAGGGCCTTACCCCTTGGGAGGAGGGCTCTGCGGACCAGCATGTGGGAGAGGGAAGGCAGAACGGAGGGGGTCAACAGCCACTTCTGGCAGTAGCCCCCACGCCTACCTTAAAGACAAAGGGGGTTAAAGTGCTAAACATCAAGGTATCCAGGACTCCTCTTCCCACACCAAGGATTATCTGTGGGCTTTGGGAGTGTCCCGGAAACTCACCCCCAGCAAAAACCAGACCCTCTTCTCTTCTCCCCAAGGGCCAAGTACCTGAGAGGCTGGGGCAGGCACCACACCCTGCAGGTGTTCAGGTCCACCCTCCTCCCGCCATTGGTGGCAAAGACAAAGTGCACCTAGGCCCCCGTCCGGTGCCTGCTCCCCTCCCCTCCCCTCATGAGGCTGCCCCAGCAGCAGCTGCCAGACCCCATCCTCCACCTCCAGCTCCCCCAGCTGCATCAGTGAAGCGCTGGGACACAGGAAGGAAAGCCTCCCCCCGACCCTCTGATGCTGGGTCACGCCCATCTCTGCCCAAGCCTCCATCCTCTCATCAGGCCAAGGTGTGCGTGGGTGGGGGGAGTCCAGGTCTCCACACCCACTCCCTAGCACATCTGGCAAGGGCTGCTGAGGGTCGGAGCCTTCTGGCCCAAGGATAAAGCCAGAGACAGGAAGTGTACTGCAACCCCAGTCCCCAAAGTGCTCCTGGAACTTGTCTCCCTACTACTGCAGGCCAAGCCCAGTGGTGCCCCTTCTCCCTGGGGGATGGGGGAGGGTGGGTGCTGGGGGCAGAGGCAGTGCCCAGTCAGTACTGCCTCCCTGAGCAGCGAGGGACCCAAACCCCAGAGACCCACGCCCTGGCCCAGCCCAACCCCCAGGCCCACCGTCTGCACCAGGAAACCCTTAGCACCAAATGTCAGATTGTGAGTGTTTGTATAAAAAACAATTTAAAAAAAAGGTTGTTACTTGTCACAGCAACAAGACTGGCATCCACTACACCCAGGAGACACACGCACATGGGCAAACATCAAAATTCACATCGTCCAGGGTCAGTGGGGACGAGCCCTCAGCCCACTCCCACCCACCCTGGAAAATGGCCTCCCTCCAAACCTACCCCCTCTGAGCCTCATCCTCCCTGAAATGCCGTGGTTAGAAGGCAGGACCCCAGGGAGGGAGCCACAGGCTGTGGCCACCTCTTCCAGGCACCCTGGACTCCCTGCCTGACCCCTGCCCTACCTGTAGACCCAGCCGTCCTCAGGGCCACAAAGGAGCAAAGACAGCTCTGGAGCTGCCATCAACCTGCTGTGACTTTGGCCAAGCCCCTCCCCTGGTGGCCTTCAGTTCCCATATCAAATGACCACACAACCAGAAACAATGGGGGCAGGTTAAAAAAAAAGTGGGGAGGGGGCTCCCAGGAGAGCTTGGCCAGTGGGCCTACCCAGATTGACAGACAGAAGGCTGCCTTTCCCCCAGTGCCACTCAGAGCCAGGCCAGCTCTACCCAGCTTCCTGCCTCACATGCCCATGGGCCCCAGCAAGACCCCAGGGCCCCAACTAGTCCGTCCCTACTCCATGAGGCTGCTCCAACCTAGGCCTGCAGCGCCAGAAGGCTGAACACTAGAGGAGAGCACACTCCAGGGGCCCCACACCCCCAGGACTGGCAGCTGTGTTGAAGGGCATCAAGCTCCTGCTGCCCTGTAGGTACAAGAAGCAAAACCCCTCCCTTACCCCAAGCTGGGAGCATTACAGACAGGCCTGGGGGGCAGGGCCTGAGCACAGCAGGGATTGCACTGACAGAGGAGGGGCATGGGTGGGGGTAGGGGCAGGCCTGGAGAGGTAGAAAACAGGAGCAAAGGGACCAAGTGGGTGGCCAAGGGCAGGCCAGAGCCTGTCAGGTCAGCATGGCAGTGGTCAGACGGGGGTCTGTCCTGGGAGGTAGCTGGGGGTGCTGGAGTTCCAGTGTTGGGTGGAGGTGAGGCCAGGATGGTGGCTGCCGTTGCCAGGTTGCTCAGGTGCCCTCACCAGCCCAGAACCACAGGTCACCGGGGATGCCTGAGCCTTGGGGGAGCCAGGGTAGGGACCCGGCAGGGCCTGAGGAAGTGGAGCTGGGGGACCAAAGGCCATCTGCCTACTCTGCACTGCAGCCCCTGTGGCACCAAGACCCCAGACACGTTCCCATGGGGAGGGGCAACCCTCCCGGCTATTGCACTTCTGCAGGGCACACCTTGGGGAGCCCCAACCCAGGTGTGCCCTGTGGCAGCCTTAACAGGGGAAGGGCCGCCTTCAGGGAAGGGAGAGTGGTGGCTGCCCCACGGGACGGATGAAGAGGCGGGGGTGGGGGATGGAGAACTGGAGGACGGAGGTCCCGGAGCTGGCCCTGCCTTGAACAGAGGGCGGTGTGGCGGCTGCGTGGGGGCCAGGCCCCACCCACCAAGCTCACTTTTCAGGCGCCTTGCTGGCTCCCACCTTCCGGCCGGTGGAGCCCCGGGCCCCCTTGTCTCTGCATCCCGGAGGCCAGTCGTCCCGGCGTGGGGGCAGCTTGGCCACAGGCCCCTCTGGGGGCCGCTCCTTGGGCTTTCGGCCCCGCTTCTTTCCACCTGCCAGGTTTTTCTTCTTTTCCTTCTTGGGCACCAATGAGTCCTGGCTCCTGTGCTTGGGAGGTGGGTCTGCTGATGTTCGGAACCAGTTCTGGGGAGAGAAAAGCGCTGATAAAGACCTGGGACTGGATGCTGAGCACCTGAGCCAGGCGTAGCCTGAGAGCTGAAGACCTGTCAGCCTTCAGGACCAGGCAAGCACCTGCAGCAGGGCTGGGCTGGACACAGCCTTCAGGACCAGGCAAGCACCTGCAGCAGGGCTGCTGGGGGCTGGACAGGCGGACACCCTCAGGGCAGCTCCAGCTCAGGGTGCAAGCCTACCAGTTCCCCCAGGGAAGCCAGACCCCACTTTGAGGAGAAACTACCAGATTTCTCCACATTGGCCGCTCTCCCAGGCACACTCCATGCAGGCCACTGACCTCTCCACCCCCAAGGGGTGCCCAACCCCAGCCCCATCCCCTCCTGGGCTAGCCCCCAGCCACAGGCCCTGGTGATGGCCCTCGCACCTCTGCGTGGGTCTTGAGGATGTGGTATTTGACGCCACTCTCAGAGCTGAACTCCTTCGGACACAGCAGGCAGCGGTACTTCCCTGCCAGGTGGGCCCCCTGCAATGCACAGGCAGGACAGTGCCCCAGCCCTTGAAGGACCCAGATCTGTCCTAAGCCCCTACCCATGGCTAAAGGGTCAGAGTCAGGGGTGGCCAAAGGAAAGCTGTGGCTGTCTGTGCCGGACAGTGCAGGGCGCCACTGGGTTACCAGGGCGGCAGGGGTGGTGGGGGAGAGGAAGGGTAGGGAGAGGCAGGTGCCCAGGGAAAGAATTGCAGACCTTTGCTGAGCATCCCTTATTCTAAGCCAGTGTGCCATGTGTGTGGGTCGGGGTGCCCACTCATGCCTACATGGACGCAGAGGTCTGAGGACAGGACTAGAACTCATTGGCTTGTGGCTGGGGTTAGGAGCGAGGGAGGTGTCCTAGGCTGGCCGTCAGCCACCGTCCAGTCTCTGGGTTCGTGGAAGAGGAGGCCACATAGAAAAAGTAGGGGGCAGGGCAGGGTCCCTCACTGCTGTGTGGGAGGCCCGCGTGGGATGAGCTGGGAGCTCTGAGTGCAGCACCTGGCCGTGGGGCAGGCCCCAGGACTGACCTTGCTGCAGCTGGCGAGATGAGCCTTGAGTCCGGACACGCTGGAGTAGATGGCTTCACAGCACTGCAGGGAAGGCAGCCGTGGGCGAAGGCCTCTGGTGGGCACCCACACCAAGACAGACCCCTGCCCTACCTCAGGGGATCTCTGAGGCTCTTTGGGGCAAGTGAGGGGATGTGAGTCCTGGGGACTGGGCACGTGAGGCCTGGGGTGGGCTGGGCACCTCCTGAAAGCTCTCAGCCTCCGCTCCTGCTCAGAGGGCCACACCCAGGCTCTGTCCCTGTATGGCTCCCCACGCCCCCCACCCGGCTGCCTCCGCTCACGTCGTTGGGACAGTTGACGTGGCCTTTCTCCTTCACTTCATTCTTCCATGCCTCTAGCAGCTGGGGGTTCAGCGTGGGGAGCCCTGGCCGAGTGTAGTTGAGCTGTGAATTCGACAGCACCAGGGTGAGCCCGAGGCCAGAAGACACCCCAGCTGCTCTAAAAACACTCGCTGCAGATGGCCGGGGCAGCGGGTGGCCCAGGTCACAGCAGTGGCTGTCCCAAGGCTCAGGTCACGGCATGTCCCACCGAGACACCACGGCGCTGTCCACAGCCCTGGGCGGGCAGCTCACCCGTGCGGTCTCGGGCACAAGGTCGTCCTTCATGCGCCGCTTGGTCCAGTCGCGGGCCAGCTCGTCCTCCGCTATCTCCTGCAGGTGGAACACGGCCACCTGGGCCGACGTGCGGCGGACACGCCCGCTCGGGGTCCGCTCCACACCCAGCAGGTCCTCAGCCTCAGGGGACTTGTCTGTGGGCTCCTCAGGGGGCTGGAGGGCAGGAAGGCATGGAGGCTAGAGTGAGCGCGGGAGCAAGGGTCAGGTCAGCGCGCGGTGAGGCCGCCCTAAGGCCGGTGGACCCACAGGCCTCACACTGTGCTGGGGACACGGCTGACGCGGGCAACCTGAGGGAACATGGAGGTTTCACCCTCCCGCCCACCAGGACACGTGTCTCTTACAGAGACGGGTGGGAAACACACGCGTTAGGCGGCACATGGACAAATACGGTTGGCACCCAAGGCACACGGAACACACACGGCACACAGGAACAAGCACTGTGCCACAGAACAGAGAGCACTCACAGGGGCCGTGTGCTCCGAGCGCACGTGGTAGTCGTGGCCGGCCTTGGATCGGTACGTCTTGCCACAGTGGGTGCAGGGGAAGGAGGGGCTGTCCACCTCGCAGGCCGGCTTCCCACAGCGCCGCTGGTGGTACTGGTAGCCCATGAGGCTGGAGAAGGCAGCCCCGCAACCCTGGGGGTCAGGCCAGAGGATGGGTGAGTGGCCAGCAGGGCCCCCCTACCCCACACTGCCGCGGCCCCCACTGACCTCCTGGGGGCAGCGCAGCCGTCCCATCTGCTTCAGCACCTTGCGCAGCCGCTCACGCTCCTCCTGCTCGCCCCCCTCGGAGGCCTCGGCGTCAGAGGGCTGGGGACAGGGTGAGCATCGGTGACCCACCACCACCACCACCACCACAGGGCCCTGCCCTGGCCCTGCCCCGCCCAGGTGTTGGGCCACAGTTGTCCGAGGTTAGAAATGAGGGGAACTGCAGTGAAGGTGGGGTGCGAGGTCAGAGGTCACGCTGGACCGGAGCTGGGGGCCCGACGGTACCTTGGCACTGTGCTCGGCCATAGTGTGGTAGTTGAGGCCAGCCTTGGACTTGAACTGCTTCCGGCAGTGCTGGCACTTGAGTGCATCCTGAAGCTGCAGATGGCCCACGTGTGAGAAGCCTGCCTGGGGCCCGGGGCACCTCCCTCCCAGCACCTTCCGGGAGCTGCCTTACCTTCTGACACACCTCCATGTGCTTCTTGAGGCCCACGAGCGTCTTCCGGGTGACCACGTTGCAGGTGGGGCAGACGGCTTCCCCGCGCTCGTGGATGGCCCTCTGCCACTGCTCTTCAGGACCACCTGTGGGTAAGGCAGGGGCCTCGAAGGCTTGTGGGGGCCGCTGAGTGGCCCGGACGCCAGGCACAGAATCCAGTCTCCACACTCAGCCCCCATCCCTGTGCTGTGGGATCTACCCACCGTCTAGAGCTGCCCTGAGCCCCTGCCAGGCAGCCCCTACCTGGAGCTGGGTGGGCCACGGGGGCCGGTGCCTCCTTGCTGACAGTGATGGGGGCAGCTGGCACCTTCTTTCGGGCGTCCTCAGGGCCTGGCCCCTCCTGCTTCTTGGAGCGGTGAACTCGGGCCTTGTCCTCAGCTTTGGCCAGGCCTGTGTGCACACGTGGGGTGGAGAGAAACAGGAGTGGGCTCAGGGGCTGCCACTCAGTGGACAGCCCCAGCCCTGGAGGTGCACACCGGGCTAACGTCTTACCTTTGAGCCCAAAGGTCCCTGAGATGGATGGCTGCTCCCCTGTAAACTTCTTGGGTGTTTTCTGTTTCCTTCCTGACTCGGGGAGAGAAAACGGGGGCCAAGATTCTGGTCAAATAACCGTCAGGAGGCCGAGCCTGCCCCGGCCGCCATCCCTGGAGCTCTCATCTTACTGTGCTTTGTGCGCTCCGGGTCCTCCTCAGGCGGGGACGCAGGGCCCGCAGCCCTCAGTGCCTCCATGCCCCCGGACGGCCTGCTGCCTGGCGACAAGGAGCCACTGCTGGCGTCTGCACTCAGCTGGAAGGCCGAGCTCTGGCCCATGGAGGAGGGGCCGTACTCCCCATTTTCTGGCCTGGCCTGCTTGGGTGGAATTGGGCAGGTGTCCAGGCTGTCCGCAGCCCTGCAGGGAGCAGGTGAGGTGAGGGCCAGGAGGGCCTGTGGGCCCCATTACCCCCAGGCCGTGGCCGGGGAGCACCCTGACCTGGAACGAGCCCCATACCTTTTCTTACCACTGTTCCTCCCTGTGGCACGAGGTGCTTTGTTTTCCGACCTGGTCAGCAGCACCATTTTGCAGGGCGGTGTGTGTCTGCTGATGGCAATGGGCCTGCTGACTGTCACCGGCTTGCTCACCACAATGGGCCTGCTGACTGTCACTGGCTTGGTGACCGGCACGGGCTTTGTAACTGTCACAAGCTTTGTGACCGTAATGGGTTTGGTGACAGGTACAGGTTTGGTGACCGGCACAGACTTGGTGACTGTGATGGGTTTGGTGACCGGCACAGGCCTAGTGACCGGGATGGCCTTGGTGACGGGCATGGGTCTGCTAACTGGGACAGGTTTGGTGACCGGCACGGGCCTAGTGACCGGGATGGCCTTGGTGACGGGCATGGGTCTGCCGACCGAGACTGGCTTGCTGATGCCAATGGGTTTGCTGACACCCACAGGTTTGCCAATAGTGACAGGTTTGCTCACTCCGATGGGCTTGCTGACCCCAACGGGCCGGCTGATGGTGACCGGCCTGCTGATGGGCCCAGGCTTGGAGGCAGGCAGGGGTCGGTCCATGTGGTTCCAAATCCGGTGTTTCTCCAGCTGGGTCTTAGAGGTGAATGCGGCCTCGCAGAAGGGGCAGGGGAAGGCCAGCCGATCCGAGATGGCACCCTGGGCAGGGAGGGCAGGTGTGGGACAGGGACCCAAGGGCCTCTGCCCAGACACACCCCGAGGCCTCCTCTTCCCCGACCCACAGTCCCTTACCCCTTGGCACCGCTGGTAATGGTACTTGAGCCCGTAGATGCTGGGGAACTCCAGCCAGCACCCTGAGTTTGGACATTTCACCCTCGAGTGTGCCTTGAACTCATCCTTCCAGTCGTTCATCAGGGAGAGCTAGGCGTGGGGAAGGTGGCGCTGCTGACCCGCAGCCACCTAGGCCACTGCCAGCCCGAGCCCCAGACTCAGAGCCCCCCCAGGCCTGCAGGGCGCACACACCACATGAGCCCCTCAACCCCAGGACTGCAGTGGGAATTCAAGCCACCTGGCAGGGGCCACGCACAAGACCTGTTCTAGGAGCCCACCAACACGATCCCCAGAATCTCCCGGCACATCAGATACAAAGCCAGGAACTCCACCAGGCCAGTGCCCACACCTTGAGGCATAGAGGTGGTACCAGATGTGCAGAGGACAAATCAGGGCAGGGCAGTGGCTGGATAGGGAGACCCCAGCATGAACCCCACCATGGCCCTGAGGGAGCTCACAGGAATGTCTCGGAGGGCCTGGTTCTCGGCTTTTGGCCGCCCCTTTTTCTTCCCTTCTGTCTTGTCGCTGGCTGGACTTCCTGGGTCAAAGCAGAGAGGGGCTTGGCCAGGCACTGTCTGTCCACCACGGACCACCGGCATCCCTGTAGCACACAACACAGCAAGGCTTGGAAGCCGTGCAGCACTGCCTACCACCGGGGGCTGCACAGGCCCACGGTGAGCATCACTGTCCCAACACCAGGGCACCAGGGGCAGGGGCTGCGGCCGCTGAGGACAAGAACCCAGGACCCTGGGCTATGTCCAAGGCAACCCCTACCCTGGTAAGGTCCTCGGGAACTCTAGGGGCCTAGCTGAGTACCTGGAGACAGAACGCCCAGGGAGGTGGTCCACTCCTACCACTTGCTGCCCAGAACCATCTGGAATTGTCTCTGGCCCTGACTCCTCTTACCCATCTTCAGTGGGTCATGCAGCATTGGAAGTCGGACCTCCTTTCGGCTGCCATCCTTCCCGGGACCACTCTTGCTGGACCCCGGGAGCCGACGGCCTCCAACGCAGAAAGGATCCGTCATCTCTGCAGAGCAAGTAGACAATCTGTGAAGCCTGACGGGCCCCACTCGGAACATGTGGTGAGGCTGCCCTGGAACCCTGCCCTTGGCAGGTCCTCTCTGGTCAGGGAAGAGGGGCCTGCCCTCCTGTGGTTTTCTTCATGTGGGAAAAGTAAGTGATGGGGGCTTCTGACTTAGGGGAGGGGCTGCCAGCCAAGGTCTCCCCAGATAACCCAGAAGGCATCATCAGTTTGGAAGGATCTAGTCCTGTCCTGAGACCCTCACCAACTTCCAGACCCCCTTCCCAACACGCAGCTCCACAGTGTACGTAGCCCCACAGCTGCGAAGATGATGCCGATGGTGATGCGCTCCTACCCAGTGCTGGGAGGGGTGTGCCCCTGGGAGAGGTGCCTTGTGCAGGGGGAAAGAGGCTGGCAACATTCCTCCAGGGGCCAATTATGTCTCCGATCATGGCTGCTGGCTCACGAGCTGCCCGGGCCCAGCAGTGGGGGCACAGCTTCTCACTGGGGCCCTCGTACCTCCCCATGCTGACTTGATGCAATGCCAACCTCCCCAGGCAGGTACCCTTGGAATCTTCTCTCCAGACACAGATGGAAAACAGCCAAGGTGGGCACTGAGGACCCCCGGCCCACTCTGGCACTGCACCAAGCTCCTGTCCCTGTGCCAGCTGAGCTATCCTACCTGATGCTCTTCGCGTACTTGTCTCCAGGCTTGGCAGGCTGACCCGTCCCCCACCTCTCTCTGGAGCCTCTCAGTCCCCTGCCTACAGACCCACCACTACCACTTCAGCCAAACAAGTCTTGGAAGCACCGGCAGTGAAGGCCCAAGATGCTGGCCAGAGAGAATACCCTGCTGCCCAAGGCTAGGGCCCCCAAGGGCCTGTGCTGCTGGGAACCCTATCCTGAGAGCTGGGGAGCAGAGGAGACTCTGGGCCCAGCTCTGTGGAAAAGCCACGGAAGGGGGTGGGACAGGAAGCAGGGTGAGGGATGGGTGGGCAGGTGGCCCCCTCCTGATAGCTTCTAATTAACTTAGATCAGAGGGGATGGGAAGGGGCTGCTGTGTCCAGGAGGGCCAGAAAGCTGAGGTCAGAGGTCAGGACAGTCACTGCCCATTGCCAAGGGGGAGGCCAGTGTCCGGGGACAAAGTTCTCTGGAAGTCCTCACTTTGCAACTTTGAAAGGAGACAGGGCCGGCATGAGTCATCCCAGCACCTGATGACCCCGGTGGCCTGGGTGCAGGTGCCTGCTGAGGCCCCACTTCCAATTTTTCTGAAGCCTGGGAGAAGAATTCAGAATAGTGGGACCTGAGGCCAGGGCCAGCCTGGGAGGCAGAGACGCGACTGGTGCCCCGGATGAGAAGGGGCTTCGGCCCTCCCGAGCCCAGCGGGGACAGAGCCCTCGCGGGGAGAGGGGGCTCCGCCGCGCTGCGCGCAAGAGACGCCAGCAGCGGGTCCGCCGCGTAGGCCGTTCGGCCCGGGACCCCGGCCCAGGCCTGGCGCGCGGGTGAGCGCGGCCAGGGACGCGCACCTGGGGCCAGCCTCGCCACCCACCTGTCACCTGGGGCCGGGAGCGGGCGCGGGGCGCGGGCCTCGGCCTGGCCGGGCAGGGCCGATCGCGGGAGCGGGGTGGGGGGGCGAAGGCAGTGAACCAAAATGGCGACTTTTTCTGGAGAAGGAGGAGGCAGGAAGACGGCGCCGGCGCGGGGCGCGGGGGCTCGGGCGCGGCGGGGGGCGGAGGGGCTCGGGCCCGGCCCCCTCCTTGGCCTGCGCGCAGGGTCGAGATCCGGGGCGCGGTGGGCGCCGGGGCTGCGGCCAGATTGGGTCCGCGGCGCGGCCGGGCGCTTACCTGCGGCGCCCAGCGGGGCTGCGGCCGGGCTGGGCCGGGCCGGGGCGGGGGGCGCGGGGCGCGGGGCGCTGGGTCCGGGCGGCGCAGGCTGCGCGCCGCGCTGCGCACATGCGCGCTCCCGCCCCTCCCACCTTTGACAGTTTTACTGCGGGGGGGGAGGGGGCGAACTCTCGCGTTATTCCCGCGGCCGCTCCGCGACGGGGAGGGGGCGGGGGCGGGGGCGGGAGCGGGGGCCCGCGCTGGCTTGTGGTCCCCCCTCTCCGCCGTTCCGCCCCCGTCGGCCGGGCCCGCAGTCCGGAGTAGCCAGTTCTGCCGTCCTGAGGCGGGGGACGTTTTTTCGGACAGTGGGGTAAACTGAGGCCCGATAGGGGCGCTAGGCACTGCCCGGAGTCTGGCGCGCACGGATTGAGGCGACCTGATTCCGCCGCATCCTGGCCCGCGCGGCGAGGGTGGTCTCTGGGCTCGGGACCCTGACCTCTGGCCCTGGGGGCCGTGCACCGGCAGGGCAGGATTCAGCCTTTTTCCAACTGGCCCTGAGACCACTTTTGCGACTGGCCCCCGGCGGTGCCTGGCGGCTTGAGGCCATGGGGTTTTACTGGGGTCACTGACCATTGGGTCATCCTTTCCCAGCTCTGGGGGCGGTGGTTCTGAACCAGTGCCAGGGCCTTCTCTGCCCCACAGCTTGGGCTTCTGCAGGCAGGGGGCACTGGGGTCCGGTGTGGGCTGAGTGGTCTGGAGGTGGCGGGGCACTGACAGCACAGGACTTGGGAATGAATGAGACAGAGAAAGGTGTGGCTCTCCTAAAGAGGACTGGTAGGAGGCACCACACGGGACTAGCACAGGACCCACAAGAATCTCCCCCAGGAGAGCCTGCCTGCCTTCCTTCCCTCCCTTCCGTCTCTTACTTCCTTTTCTCCTTTCTTCCTTCCCTCCTTTCTCTTCCTTCCCTTCCCTCCCCCCCTTCCTTCTTCCTTCCTTTCCTTTTTCCTTCCTTCCTTTTCTCTTTCCTTCCTTCCTTCTCTTCCCTCCCTCCCTTCCTTCCTTCCTCGCTTCCTTCTCTTCCTTCCCTTCCCTTCCTCCCTTCCTTCTCTTCCTTCCCTTACTTCTCTTCCTTCTCTTACCTCCCTCCCTTTCTTTCTCCTTCCTTCCTTTCTTTCCTTCCTTTCTCTCTTTCTTTTTCTCCCCTCCCCTCCTTTCTCCTCCCTTCCCTTCCCCTCCTCTCCTTTCTCTCCTTTCTCCTTCTCCTTTCTTTTTTTCTTCTTGAGACAGGGTCTCGCTCTGTCATTCAGGCTAGAATGCAGTGGTGTGATCTTGGCTCACTGCAGCCTCTACCACCTGGGCTCAAGCAGTCCTCCCACCTCAGCCTCCCAAGTAGCTGGAACTACAAGTGTATGCCACCTCACCTGGCTAAGTTTTAAAGTATTCAGAGAGACGAGGTCTTTCTCTGTTGACCAGGCTGGTCTTGAACTCCTGGGCTTAAGCCATCTTCCTGCCTCAGCCTCCCACAGTGTGGGCATTACAGGTGTGACCCACTGCCTCTGGCTAGGAGGGCATTTTTTTTTTTTTTTTTTTTTTTTGAGACGGAGTCTCACTCCGTCGCCCAGGCTGGAGTGCAGTGGTGTGATCTCGGCTCACTGCAAGCTCCACCTCCTGGCTTCACGCCATTCTCCTGCCTCAGCCTCCCAAGTAGCTGGGATCACAGGCGCCCGCCACCATGCCCGGCTAATTTTTTTGTATTTTTAGTAGAGACGGGGTTTCACTGTGTTAGCCAGGATGGTCTCAATCTCCGGACCTCGTGATCTGCCCGCCTCAGCCTCCCAAAGTGCTGGGATTACAGGCGTGAGCCCCCACGCCTGGCCTTAGGAGGGCCATTCTTACCTGTTCACAGCACCCATCTCCCAGGGAAGGCCTCAGGCCTCAGGAGGGAAGAGTCAGGGAGACTCTGGATTCTCATCTTGTGCCCATAGAGCATTTTTTTTTTTTTTTTTTTTGAGATGAAGTCTCTCTCTGTTGCCCAGACTGGAGTGCAGTGGCGCCATCTCTGCTCACTGCAATCTCCGCCTCCCAGGTTCAAGCAATTCTCCCGCCTCAGCCCCCCGAGTAGCTGGGATTACAGGCGTCTGCCACCATACCCAGCTGATTTTTTGTACTTTTAGTAGAGACCAGGTTTCACCAAGCTGGTCAGGCTGGTCTGGAACTCCTGACCTCGTGATCCACCCGCCTCGGCCTCCCAAAGTGCTGGAATTACAGGCATGCGCCACCACGCTCGGCCAGCGTTTTTTTTTTTAAATCATGTGCATATATTACTTTTACAATTAAAACAGACTTTTAAAAGTTTCGTAATGCCCCTTTTTGCATACTACAAACATTCTGGACTCCTTAAAATTGATGTGGGCTGGAAGTTGCTAGTCAGGAAATGGAACTACCAGGTGTGCCTCCTTCACTGGGGCCCTTCCGGCCCAGTGGGCCACTTTCCCTGTTCCCTGTGGAGCAAGCTCAGAGGCACTGCTAGGGGGTTGGGCAGTAAGAATTTTGCCTTTCCTCAAAGGGGCCTGGGATCTGCTTCACTCAAGGCTGGTGCAGAGCACTCACATGGAGATTGGAGATTGGCTCTTACGGAAGAGGCAGTCAGTCAGTCCTTCCCTCGGGAATCTGAGTCAGAGAGGCCAGTGCACACCAGCCTGTGTGACCCAAGGAGGAAAGGGAGGGCATTCCCTGCGAGGCTAGCATCATCACGTCCTTCCCTTGTTGACCTTTCCCACCCTGGGGACAGGACCAGCAGGATTTCCTGAGGGGTCAGTGTGTGTCCCCTTAGGTGCAGCCAAGGCCATCAGCTCTCCCTGTGTAAGTCTGGGTGTCCATACATGTGACCTGTTTGGACATTGCCGTGTCAGAATATGACAGTGTCCCATGCTAGGTGAGGCCGATGCCTGTATTTTAGCATCTGGGCGATTAGACCTCAGGGTGCCTGGATTTCAGCATCCATGTGTCCAGGCTGTGGCATGTCTCAGTGTCAGGGTGCTGGTGAGGGATGGCTGTTTTCTACATGCCAGGGTGTTGTGCAATACAGTGTGCTTGTGTACACCGGGGATCTGCTGTGTCCCATGTGTTTCTATGTGTTAGGAGGTCGTTGTGTGTCTGCATGCTAGTATTTGTGTGTTTGTGTAGTGACATCTTTGTTTGGGGGCATGCTGTTTACATACCTTTGTGTCTATGTGTCCGGCCAACTACATGCATGTGTTTGTGTGTGTTGGTGTTTGCTGGTGTCAGTGTCATTGAGCCTCTGTGTATGAGTGTCTGTATGTGGTTTATGCTCTTATCTGTCTGATTGCTGTGTGTGTGTGTGTGTGTGCTGTGATCTGTGTGTGTTTGAGACAGGGTCTTGCTCTGTTGCCCAGGCTGGAGTGTGTCTGATTGCTGTGTGTGTGTGTGTGTGTGTGTGTGTGTGTGTGTTTGAGACAGGGTCTTGCTCTGTTGCCCAGGCTGGAGTGCAGTTGTGTGGTCAGAGCTCACTGTGCCTTGAACTCCTGGACTCAAGGAATCTTCCTGCCTCAGCCTCCCAAGTAGCTGGGACTACAGGTATGTGCCACCATGCCTGGCTAGTTTCAAAAATTTTTTGTAGAGATGGGGTCTTGCTGCGTCGCACAGGCTGGTCTTGAACTCCTGGCCTCCAGCGACACTCCTGCCTTGGTCTCCCACAGTGCTGGGATTGCAGGCGTGAGCCACCGTGCCAGGCCAGATGTTCATGTTTTATCCCTGAACGTGTGAATGGGATCATATTGGGAAAAGGGTATTTGCAGATGTGATTAAAGATCTTGTGATGAGGAGATTATCCTGTATTACCCAGGTGGCCCCAAATCCAAGCATCCTTACAAGAGAGAGACAGAGGGAGATCTGAGAGAAGAGGAGGAGGTGATCTGATTACAGAGGCGGAGATGGGTAATGCCCATGCGTCCGCCCGAGTTCCCCCGGCAGCCACTGGAAGCTGGAGAGGTGAGGAGTCTTTCCCAGGAGGCCCCGAGGGAGCTGGATTTTGGACTGCGGCCTCCAGAACTCCAGAGAGAATGAATGTCTGCTGTTCTCACCCCTCGGTGGTCCTCTGTCATGGCAGCCGCAGGACCCTCACGCGCTGTCTGGGCCGTCCCTTCCAGCGTGTCGGGCGTTGTGTCCAGCACTGGAGGCCGCCCGCAGGCGTGGCTTGAGCCCTGTTTCCAGCCTCTGCGCGGGGTTGCCCAGATGCCCCTCCAGGGCGCGACGCCACTGCCCCCTGGTGGCCGCGGCTGCCCGGACGCCCTCTCCTCGCAGACCCAGCACGGCCAGCACTTGGGAACCAGCTTTATTTCAGATTTTTTTTTTTTTTTTTGTCAGAGTATAAAAAAGTGAGCGCAAAACAAGGAAGACGAGACAGGCGTGCGTGGGCCAGGGCAAGACAGAGGAGGAGGGAGGGAAGCAGAGGCAGAAGGGCCCCTTGGGCAAAGGCTGATGGTGGGAGGCGGGCAGAATACTTGCGCAGCCACACAGGGGCAGGGATGAGGGTCTCCCTGTGGTGGGGGCTTACGGGATGGGAGCGGCCAGGCCAGTTGTCCAAATTCCACCTGGGACCTGCAGTGAACAGCCTCGAGTCTGGAGGCTCAAAGCACACAGAGGGGACTGGGGGCTCAGCCTTATCTGTCCCTGAGATTTTCAGAAGCCCCAGGGGGATCGGGAGAGGGCAGAGGCGCAAGAGAGCGGGGGCGGCCAGGGCCGCCCTCACTGTCCTTCCGCCAGGCAGCACCAGCCCCAAACCACCCAGAGAGGGGTTGCTCAGGCCTCTGGGCGGGTGTAGGGGGAGTGGCCCTGGGGAGGCCTCTCTCCTGAATCCAGGCCTTCTTGGGAAAGCAGCAAAGGGAAGGCCCACGCACAAGGCCCTTGTTCTTGAGGGCGAGAGGGGAGAAGACCGTAAAAGCAAGATTTTCCCAAAGATAGGGCAGGGAGCACTGCTGAGCCTGGGCCCTGGGCACGGAGCCACCTGGACAGGGCTGGGGTCCTCGTCGTGCCACATTTTGTCTCTGGCGCTTGGTCAACCTGGGCCTTTCTCAGCTTTACTTCTCATGAATAGAGGGGGAGTGGTGACGACGTATAAATAATGATGAAAGTGCTTGGCGTGGTGCCCGTTAGGCAGGTGCTGATGGCCACTACTCTAGATGATGGGTTGGCCTGCTGGGCCCTGGCAGGGGCATGGGCACAAGCCACAGGGAGCCGAGGCAGCTTATGGCACCTGTGTGGGCCAACCTGGAGGTGCTGGGGAACGACCTAGAACTGGGCTGGGTGGGTGGACAGACAAGTGACTCAGCAGGCGATGGGGGACGGCATCACGTGGAGAGGGGAATGTAAATAAACAGACTCCCTGGGAGCCTGGGGAGGACGTCCAAACCGGCTCTGGCTCCAGGCAGCTGCCCCACATGCTGCCAGCAGCACCAGGGGAGGGCTTGGGCTCAGGTCCCAGGAGGTGGGGCCACACTCAAGCAGCCCCCTACCCACCCAGCCCCAGGGCACGACCTGGAACGTACAACCAGAGGCGCCTGGAGGTGTGATCCTGGTCCTGTCTGTCCGTTGGGCCAGCCTGGCCGCCCCGGCATCCTGCAGGGTCCAAGAGGGGCTGTGGGGCCAGCCCGGCCTCCTCCCTAGCCGTGGACTCCCGTCACAGTGCTGGGGTCTGGGTTCAAGCCTCAGCAGCAGCTAGGACATTTTCCCGAAGGAAGCTGTGTGAGGGAAGAGGGTGAGGACGGGGTGGGGTCTTTGGCATCAACTGCATTAGGGCCCTTACTGGGGTCATCCCACCCCGCTCTCAGAGGGGCTTCTCCATCAGCCCCCAGGCCTCTCTGGCACCTCACACTGACCTTGGCTGAGCAGCTGCAGGCTCCGCCCCTCCTCGCGCACCTGCAAGCGGAGCACCTGCTGCAGCACCTCCTGCCTCTGGGCCTCCTGGGCCAGCCCCATCCGCTGCAGCTTCTCCGCATTCAGCCGCAGCAGTGCCCGGCCTGGGGAGAGGAAAGAGGGGCTTAGCTGAGGCCAAGAGAGGCATCAAGAGCCAAGGCAAGGCTGGTGCCGTGGCTCACGCCTGTGATCCCAGCACTTTGGGAGGCTGAGGTGGGCAGATCACTTGAGGTCAGGAGTTCGAGACCAGCCTGGACAACATGGTGAAACCCCGTTTCTACTAAAAGTACAAAAATTAGCTGGGCTTGGTGGCGCGTGCCTGTAATCCCAGCTACTCGGGAGGCTGAGGCGGGAGGATCACTTGAACCTGGGAGGCGGAGGTTGCAGTGAGCTGAGATCGTGCCACTGCACTCCAGACTGGATGACAGAGCAAGACTCCTTCTCAGAACAAACAAACTGAGCCAAGGCAGAAGCAGGGACTGAAAGAGAAAAAGGGAGGAGAGAGAGAGAGAGAGGAAGCGGGAAGCGGGGGTACACAGAGACTCAGAGGGAGAAAGAGAATCAGCGAAACACATAGAGACTTAGAAGAGAGAGGCAGAGGGAAAGGAAGGAGAGCAAAAGGCAGGGACGGAACAGAGAAAAGCCAGATGAAGACAGCACAGAGAGATGGGAAGACACACAGAAGAAAGGCAGAGAGGTCCGGACACAGTGGCTCACGCCTATAATCCCAGCACTTTGGGAGGCTGAGGCGGGCAGATCACCTAAGATCAGGAGTTCGAGATCAGCCTGGGCAACACGGTGAAACCCCGTCTCTACTAAAAATACAAAATTAGCCAGGCATGGTGGTGCATGCCTGTAATCCCAGCTACTCCAGAGGCTGAGGCAGGAGAATCGCTTGAACCTGGGAAGCGGAGGATGTGGTGAGCCGAGATCGCACCATTGCACTCCAGCCTGGGCAACAAGATTAAATCTCTGTCTCACCAAAGAAAAAAAAAAAAAAAGAAAGGCAGAAAGATAGAAAAGACAGATTCTGCGGAGACGAAAACCAGAGGGGAGGTTGATTCACAGGAGAAACTAGACAGACGAAAACAATAGCAAGAAAAAGGCAGGCTGAGTGTGGGGAAGAGACGCGCTGAGGCAGTTAGCCCCACTCCCACAGCACCCTCAGCGCCACTATACCGGTGATGGCATGCTGGGAGAAGGCCTCCACGTAGACGAGGTAGTTGTGGGGACAGTGCGTCTTGAGCCACTTGCAGACGTCCTGCTGACTCCACAGGACCACGGGCCGGGTCAGGCCACCCAGCGAGGGGCTTGTGTGGTACAGGCCATAGTGGTCAGAGTACAGCCGGCCCTGCAGGGGAGGGGTGTGGCAGGCAGAGTGAGAGTGGTGGAGAAGGAGGGCAGGGACGGAGGTGGGTGGAGTGGGTGGGTACCTGGGGGGTCTCTGTGCCGGGCTGCTGCAGGAGCTTGATTGGCCTGCTGCTGGCCGCCCTCTGGCTGCGGGAGTCATGCCACGTGAGGCTGGTGCCAGGTGTCCGAGGCAAGTGGCAGGGGATGCTCTCAGCTGACACCGTGTGCTCCAGGAGGGTCTGGCAGAAGCTGAAGTGGGCAGTGGCTGTGTGTGGGGATGCCTGGTCAGGGCAGTCAAGGGCAGAACCAGAGGCTTCCTCTACTTGAGAGCTAGCTCCTTGCCCCATCACTTCCCCAGTGAGGGGTTCCCAAGCCTCCAAAGGTAGAAGGAAGTGTGCAGGACCTGTTTCGAGGACCTGACCCAGGGGAGCAGGATGGATTCTGCTTAGATCAGAAGATGTGCCCTCTAGGGAAGGGAACCTGAGACATATGACAAGAGGAGTTATCCTGGGACAGCCCTGACCTCATCCTTGCCTTGGGCTGGCCCACAAGCCTTGCACACGCCACACCAGACCAGGAAGTGCACACACGGCCTGCTTTGAGCAAAGGCAGGTCCCGAGTCCGGGGAGGTCGTCTGTGCTGGGGAAACCGGGCTGAGGATGCTGCTTGCCCATCGCCATTGAAGGCACCCAGTTCACACAGCCCTATCTGGTGTTGGGGCCCGACTCACTGACTATGACTCATTGACAGCCTGAACCGTGGGCCAGCTGACAAGCAGGGCTCACTCTGCAAACACGCGCTGGGCTCTCCGGCTGTGCCGCCCCCCACAGGGCCTGCAGGCCCAGGACAACACCGGCCACGTGAATGGTGGGTACCCATTGGATACGGGCGGGTCAGCACAGGTATGTGGGGTGCAGCCATTGCTTGGGGACCCACGGTGATGCTCTGTGCTCCCTCTTCCCACAGTAACTGCATTAAAGCGTTTCATCTGGGCTTTGTCATCATCTCTGGGGACACTGCTGACCTGAGTCTGGGGAGGCAAGCGTCTTGATCCAGGTCTGGTTACATAGGGGCACCCCACATTCATTGTGAATGAATGAATGAATAAAGGCTCTGTATGGTGTCTGCAAGTGAACAGAGCCTGTGGGGAGACAGAAGGTGGGCACAGGCCTGCCCCTGTCTTTAAGCACACAGGCCTTCAGCAGGGCAGGTGAGGTTCCCATGCCAGGCCCTCACCCCATCCACCCTAGAGTGAGAGACCCTCCCGGCCTCAGACTCAGCCACCCACTCCATACCCAGGGCAGGGGTTGGGGATGTGTCTAGGGGGTCTAAGTATCAGCGAAAACCACATCCTACTTCACCGTCCTCCCACCCGTGTAAGACTTATGAGACATAACACCTTCTGCCCCCATTCTTGCAACTTTCAGGAACCAGACCCCTGGTGACTCCAAATTTGAGGTCTGGGGTCAGCAGAGGGTGTGTTCAGTGGGCCACCGCCCCGAGGTAGCCCCTAGTGCTGTGGGAAAAGGCTTATTCTAAGCCCGCGCCTTCCAGCGGACAGGCCCCTTGGTCTCCGGGCTTTGCAGGGCCTCGAGCGGCGGGGCTGGTGCAGAAGCGCGCGGCAGTCCGGGGAACCCGTCGGACTCCCCAGCCCGCATGGCACCTGCCCCAGCCAAGCAGGCTCCGCCCATTTCCTGCCCTCACTCCGGGAGGGAGTTCCGTCCGTCCCGCGGTCTGTCGGTCCGGTCCCTCCCGCCCCAACGTCAGGATTCCAGAAGGAAATGGGGCGGGGGCACCGAAGCGGGATGTGACCTCGGCCCCCTCTCGGCCCCACTGCAAAGGCTGGGGAGGGTTTTCTCCGCGCGCAGGAAAAGGTGACCCGAGCGTAGTGCCAGCCTGGACAGTGGCGCCCCAGCTTGTCACCCCCTCACCCCAAGCCAAGGGCGCGCTGACCCCCAAGGCCTGAGGCTGGCTGCCCCCTAAAGCAGGACAAAGGCCACGGGACCCCGTTGAGCCGAGACGTCCGCCGAATACCCCCAGCCGCCGCCGCTCGAAGCCCGCCGGGTCCCGCCCCGCCCCCGTGCCTCTGGGTCCCTGAGACCCCCGCCCGAGAAATCGCCGCTTCCCGGTCCAGCCCCGCTCACCGTCCACATCTCGGCGCTCCCCGAAGCCCGCGCGCACTGCCCCGGCGCGGCCACGCGGGGGGCTCAGCTTGGACCTCAGCTCGGTGAACATGGGGCCCGCGGGTGCCAGGCCCGCGCACACGCCCCTCGCCGAGTGCAGGGCGGCCGGTGTGGCCGGCGGGGAACGCGCGCCGCCGCCCCGCCCCGCCCCAGCCGGCCCCGCGCCCGAGCCGGTCCCCGCGGCCCGCGAGTGTGCGCGGCGAGGCACCTGCCGCCGAGCCCTGTGTGCCGGGCGCGCTCCGGGAGCTCCGAGGTGTGTCGGCGGCGCGCGGGCCTGCGTGCACCAAGGCTGTCCGCCAGGGCGAGGGGCGTCCGTGCGCCCCTGGGCACGGCTCCGGGGAGGAGAGTCCCCGTGCACCTGCCGGGGGTCCTCTGAGGTTGGGCCCCTCTGTGCGTGGGGGTGGGCTGAGGGGCATCTTACAGGGGCTTTCTACCTACCGGCGCCAGGACAAGGGGCAGGTCAACCCCTCCCACACACTTCCCTCGGTCTCCTACCTCTTTACTCGCCCTCAAATAGGCACCCGCTTCCCCGGAGAAACCAGCTTGGCTCTTCTTACCGCCCACCCCACTGTGAACATCAGGGTGGTTCTCCTTTCCCTCTGCAGCCCCGGAACCTGGCTCAGTGCCCGGGGGGAGAGGGGGCGGTACAGTGCTCTGTAACTGAAAGGGGTTTGCCTGGAGATGGGGCCGAGAGGAACTCAAGGAGGCTGTAGCAGGCCGGAGCAGTGTGTTTGCTCCAGGACTCCAGTGAGAAGTGCTGGGATGGGGCTGGACTAGGGAACTGTGGTTGCCTGGTGCAGCAGCAGGCCAGGCTTGCAACCACCTATTCGGCTTGCTCTGCCCAGGAGCCTGGGTGCTCTCCCTGGGTGTATGTAGGGGCTCTGGAGGATGTCTTACAGCAGAAGGACCAGAGATGCACACAGACATGTAGAAACGCATGCACAGAGTACGGTCATGCACGTGCACCCAAAACACAAGCACACGTGACCTCTGTGCACACACCCCACTAATCACACACACAGAATTCACCCACATGCTTGACAGCCATGTTCATGTACTGACGTGTTCCCGACAGCTCAACTGCGGTTATTTATTTCGTCAACTAGCTCTCCAGGAGCTGAGGATGTGGCCCTCACCAGAATGTCCAAGGCATGTTGGCGGACGTGGGTGGGGTCTCTAGTCCCACTGGAGGGACAGATGCCTGAATGGGGGTTCAAGAATATGAGTGCTAAAAGCGTAGGGCAGCAGTGTGCGCACAGGACGCACACAGACAGGTGTGCCCATAACCAGTACACACAAGCTCTGCACAACTGGACAGGGTACAGCTCTGCTCGGAAGTGATCAGGGCCCACCTGGGGCGAGGACGGGCAGCCGGGCTGGTTCAGAGGGAGGGGACCATGGGTCCTACTCTCACAGACAGGTCTCCTCGGGAATGCATCAGAGCACACGGGAAGTAGCAATGCCCCAGGCTGTTTTTGGCCCCCCGGGGCCAGTTACGGTCCCAGCGCAAGCTCGGCCTGGCTCCTTCCGCCTCGCCACGAGGAGGCGCTCCCGCGCACGCGCCTGCCACGTCCCCGCCCCCTAGCCGCAGCCGGAAGTCGTCGAACCAGCGCGTCGGGGCTTCCGCCCAGGGAATCAAAAGTGGGCGGGGCGTGTGCGGACTGAGCGCTGTGCTTCCGGGGCGCGGGTGACGCGACGACGGCGACACCTTGCTACGGAGTGCCTTGGACGTCGAAGCCTAGAGTCTCTGCGTCTTCCCCTCTTCCGCTGCCTCATTCCTTTCCTTCCTAGCCTTGGTCGCCGCCGCCGCCATGAACAAGAAGAAGAAACCGTTCCTGGGGATGCCTGCGCCGCTCGGCTACGTGCCGGGGCTGGGCCGGGGGTGAGGCCTGGGGCGGCGCGCGAGGGGCTGGGACCCGGCTATGGGAGCGCAGTGCGCGTGTTTGGGGTCGGGGGTCTATGGCCGCGCAGTCTAAAAGACGCTTGGTGGATCGGCTTAATCCCTGCAGGAAGCAACGGGCTTTGGGGTCATGACATACCTGTGTGTGCACCCTGCTTGCCGCCTAGATGTGACATATTGACTCTCAGCCCAGTGTTTTGGTCTGTAAGATGGGTAATGCTGTATGCAGTCTGCAGTGAGGAGTAGAAGAATCTGATGTGTAGTGGAAACACGCGACCACCTTCCCCAGGTCGGGCTGACACCCCCCCCCCGCCCCGCCCCGCCTTAAGCGTGCCTGGGTCCTCTATGCCTGCAACACAGATGACCACCATACGTTGTTGGATAAGTGAGCAGTCGTTATTATTCTATTTGGCTATTCATTTGATGAGAAACACTACTGGGTTTTTCTTGGTAGTGGTATTATATTAGAATCTGTGGGGCACACACAAGGCTCCGATATTGACAGCATCTTCAGAGGACCCGAAGCTCACTAAGGAGAGTTTGGTATTAGCATAAATAAGTACGTAAAGAGGACCAGATTTAGAACCCAATGCTTAATGGAGAGTAGCATTGGAGCCAAGTTTAGTAAGAGAGCTGGACTTAGGGCTGTAGAAACAGTAACGATAGAAGAGAAACTGACATTCTGTGTGTGGGAGTTCAAAAAAAGTGAGGCAAGGAGGAAGCCCAGGGAACAGGAGGGAGTCCAGTGTGAGTGGAATGTGCAGCGAATAGAATAGAGCTCAGGAGATTGGAGGGGCCTTGAGCGTCAGGCTAGAGCTCCTGGAGACGTTAGAAAGATCATGATCCTTCAGAATTATTATTATTATTTTATTATTTTTGAGACGAAGTCTTGCTCTGTCGCCCAAGCTGGAGTGCAGTGGCGCAATCTCAGCTCACTGCAATCTCCTTCCCCCGGGTTCAAGCAATTCTCTGCCTCAGCCTCCTGAGTAGCTGGGATTATAGGCGCCCGCTACCACGCCCGGCTAATTTTTGTATTTTTTTTTTTGAGATGGAGTCTCGCTCTTTCACCCAGGCTGGAGTGCAGTGGTGCGATCTCGGCTCACTGCAGGCTCCGCCCCCCGGGGTTCCGCCATTCTCCTGCCTCAGCCTCCCGCGTAGCTGGGACTACAGGCGCCCGCCACCTCGCCTGGCTAATTTTTTGTATTTTTAGTGGAGACGGGGTTTCACCGTGTTAGCCAGGATGGTCTCGATCTCCTGACCTGGTGATCCGCCCGCCTCGGCCTCCCAAAGTGTTGGGATTACAGGCGTGAGCCGCCACGCCCGGCCCAGAATTTTTTAGTCGGAGCTGTTTTGGGAAGAATCATCTGGCAGAGCATGGGTTGAAGTAGAGGAAGGCTAAAGGCAGGGAGAGCTAACTTGGTTTCCAGCTGTGATGGGAGTCATAGTCTGGGAAGGAGGGATTTTAAAGGTGGATTCATTAGTACTTGGGGACAGACAGGATGGGGAAAGTGGGAGAGGGAGGCAAAGATCACATCATGGTTCCATGGCATCTGGGACAGCTGTTATCAGCGAAACACCCCAGAGCAGCTGTAAGGTGGGCACAGAAGAGCTCAGTATGGGCCAAGTTGGGTTTAAGGGCCTGGTTGGATGTGGAGGGGGAGATGATCGAAGGCTTAGGGTGGAGAGAGATTGCCTTGTTAACATCATCCGGGTAGGCCGAAACCTTCAGGTAAGCAGAGAAGATCGGAAGTGTTTGAGACTGCAATTCCTTGTCACCAGGATCTTTGGAGGTTTCCCAAAGGTGTTAGAAAAAGAGGTGTTAGTTAGTGATAACCAGGGGTGGAGAAGAGCACAGGAACAGAGTCATTTAGATACCGGGTGTCTTGGGGGTCTCCTGCAGCGCCACTGGTTTCACCACGCGGTCAGACATTGGGCCCGCCCGTGATGCAAATGACCCTGTGGATGATCGCCATGCACCCCCAGGCAAGAGAACCGTTGGGGACCAGATGAAGAAAAACCAGGCTGCTGATGATGACGACGAGGATCTAAATGACACCAATTACGATGAGGTGAGATGTGTCCGGCTTTTGTGGCTCCTCCAGCCAGTCTCTGGAAGCAGCTGACCTAACCAGTATGTGCTGGTGTCTGTAATGAATGGCTTGGAGTGGCTCATGCATTTAAATTTTAGCTATTCATGGGACATCTTTACTGAGAGTGAGAGGGAGCAGGAAAAACATGGAGAAATGTGCACTTTTTGTCCCTCAGAAGAGATGTTCTTGCAGATGTTAGGACCACTGCCTTGGCATTTCCTATTGGTCAGTCTTTTTTTTTTTTTGAGACAGAGTTTCGCTCTTGTTGGCCAGGCTGGAGTGCAGTGGTGCGATCTCAGTGGTGCGATCACAGCTCACTGTGACCTCTGCCTCCTGGGTTCAAGCGATTCTTCTGCCTCAGCCTCCTGAGTAACTGGGATTACAGGCATGCGCCACCATGCCCGGCTAATTTTGTATTTTTAGTAGAGACGGGGTTTCTCCATGTTGGTCAGGCTGGTCTTGAACTCCTGACTTCAGGTTATCCGCCCGCTTCGGCCTCCCAAAGTGCTGGGATTACAGGCATGAGCCACCGCGCCCGGCTGCCAGTCTTTAATGATAAAAACTTAAAGTGGAATTGGTGATAGTGTTTGCTTTTTTTAGCTTTAGTGCTTGCTCTCTAAAAAGGCATCTAAAGAAAAACTTCAGCTGACTGAATACCGATTAACTGTCCTCTAACAGATGACATTTTTCCTCTGAGGAAAATTTTTAAAAATAATTTTAGCGGCTGGGCGCAGTGGCTCACGCTTGTAATCCCAGCACTTTGGGAGGCCGAGGCGGGCGGATCACGAGGTCAGGAGATCAAGACCACGGTGAAACCCCGTCTCTACTAAAAAAAAAATATAAAAAAATTAGCCGGGCGTGGTGGCGGGCGCGGTGGCGGGCGCCTGTAGTCCCAGCTACCCAGAGAGGCTGAGGCAGGAGAATGGCATGAACCCGGGAGGCGGAGCTTGCAGTGAGCCGAGATCGCGCCACTGCACTCCAGCCTGGGCGACAGAGCGAGACTCCGTCTCAAAAAAAAAAAAAAAAAATTTTAGCTTTGAGGCCAGGCGCGATGGCTCACACCTATAATCCCTGCACTTTGGGAGGCTGAGGCGGGCGTATCATGAGTTCAGGATATCAAGACCATCCTGGCTAACATGGTGAAACCCCGTCTTACTGGAGGCTGAACTATCCCACTACTCGGAGGCTGAGGCAGGAGAATCTTGTGCCGTGAGCCGAGATTGTGCCACTGCACTCCAGCCTTGGCGAGAGTGCGAGACTCTTTCTCAAAAAAAAAAAAAAAAAAAAAATTAGTTTTGAAATAATTTTAAATTTGCAGGAACTTGCAAAAATAGTGCCAAAAAAAAAAAAAACTTTCTGCATATCTTTCACCAAGCGTCTCCCCATGTTATATGACCTTAGTGCAGTTATTGAAACGAAAGAGTTAACATTGACACAGTACTATTAACTAATCTGTCAGTCGTATTTGCATTTCATGTTTTTCCATGAACGTCCGCTTTCTGGCTTAGGCTCAGTCCAGGATCCCCCATTGCATTTCGTCATGTCTCCTTGGTCCCTTCCAATTGGAGGGCTCCTCTGTCTTTCATGCCCTTGACGCTTGAAGAGTAGTCACCAGTTGTATTGTGTAGACTGTCCCTCGATTTGGCTTCTTTGGCTGAAGAAAATGATTTAGCAAGTATTTCAGAAGTTGAGCTCTTCTCCGTTTCTGGTGGTAGGAATGGTGTTGGAGGAAAAGCTGACCTCTACACGTGTTGTTTGCTTCTCAGTTTAATGGCTATGCTGGGAGCCTCTTCTCAAGTGGACCCTATGAGAAAGATGATGAGGAAGCAGATGCTATTTATGCAGCCCTGGATAAAAGGATGGATGAAAGAAGAAAAGAAAGACGGTAAAAGACATTGTTGCCTTTCACAATATTTATCCAACTTAAAAAAAAAGTTTTTGAGGCCAGGTGCAGTGGCTCACGTGTGTAATCCTAGCACTTTGAGAGGCCGAGGTAGGACGATAGCTAGAGCCCAGGGGTTTGAGACCAGTGTGGGCAACATAGCGAGACCTCATCTCTACAGATAATTTAAAAATTAGCCAGATGGTGCACACCTGTAGTCCCAGCTCCTTGGGTGGCTGAGGTGCCCAGGAGGTAGAAACTGCAGTGAGCCATGATCATGTCACTGCATTCCAGCCTGGTTGACATAGTGAGACCCTGTTTCCAAAAAAAAAAAAAAAAAAAAGTTTGTTTTGAATTGTTTTATATTTGGAGAAAAGTTGCAGTAGTGTACGCGTGTCTGCTTAGCTCTTAGGCCACCCGAGGGTCTTGGTCTGTCGTAGCCATGCCTCGATAAGCACTGGGCTGTTACAGAACAGCCTTAGGGCCTGGAGGCTGCAGTGGAGAGCTTAAGAACTCTTAAGTTTTTCCAGAAATCAGCAGAATTTTGTGGATTACTTTTACGATACATCAGGGTTACCATCTTTGAAAAGGGCCTGCTGACTTGATTATGATATGCTGAGTAATTTGCAAATGAATTAAAGATGTCAAACGGCACATACAAGCTACCAAGATGGAACCATGAAGAAATCCCAAACCCGAACAGACCAATAAGAAGTAATGAGATCAAAGCTGTAACAGAAAGTGTCCTAGCAGAGAAAATCTCAGGATCCGATTGCTTCATTGCTGAATTTTACCAAATATTTGAGGAAGAACTAATATTAATTCTACTCAAACTATTCTGAAAAATAGAGGAGGGAATACTTCCAAACTTATTCTACAGAACCAGTATTACCCTGATGCCAAAACCAGACAAAGACACACTGAAAAATGAAAATGTTAGGTCAGTATCCCTGATGAACACTGATGCAGAAATCAGCAGAATACTAGCAAACCATATTCAACAACACATTAGAAAGATGGTTCATCGGCCAAGCACAGTGGCTCACGCCTGTAATTCTAGCACTTTTGGAGGCCGAGGTGGGCGGATCATGGGTCATCTGAGGTCAGGATCAGATGGCCAGACCAGTCTGGCCAACCTAGTGAAACCCAGTCTCTACTAAAAATACAAAATTTAGCCGGGCCTGGTGGGTGGTGTACGCCTGTAATCCCAGCTACTTGGGAGGCTGAGGCAAGAGAATCGCTTGAACCGGGGAGGTGGAGGTTGCAGTGAGCCGAGGTCACGACATTGCACTCTAGCCTGGGAGACCAGAGCAAGACTCCATCTCAAAAAAAAAAAGATCGTTCATCATGACCAAGTGGCATTTTCTCCAGGGATACAAGTGCAAGGGTGTTTCAACATATGCAAATTAATCAGTGTTAATACATCATATCAACAGAATGAAGGACAAAAACCATACGATCATTTTTTTTTTTTTTTTTTTGAGACGGAGTCTCGCTGTGTTTCCCAGGCTGGAGTGTAGTGGCGCAATTTCAGCTCACTGCAACCTCCACCTCCCAGGTTCAAGTGATTCTACTGCCTTAGCCTCCTGAGTAGCTGGGACTACAGTCGCCTGCCAGCACGCCCAGCTAATTTTTTGTATTTGTATTTTTAGTAGAGATGGGATTTCACTGTGTTAGCCAGGATGGTCTTGATTTCCTGACCTCGTGATCTGCCTGCCTCAGCCTCCCAAAGTGCTGGGATTACAGACGTGAGCCACCGTGCCTGGCCTGAGCCTCTGTGCCCGGCCTGATCATTTTAATTGATTCCGAAAATGCACTTGATAAAATTCAACATTCCTTGATGATAAAAACTCTCAAAAAACTGGGTATAGAAGAAACATACCTTGGCTGGGCGCGGTGGTTCACACCTGTAATCACAGCCCTTTGGGAGGCCCAGGCAGGCAGATCATTTGAGGTCAGGAGTTTGAGACCATCCTGACCAACATGGTAAAACCCTGTCTCTACTAAAAATCCAAAGATTAGCTGGGTGTGGTGGCTCAGGCCTATAATTTCAGCTACTAGGGAGGTGGAGGTTGCAGTGAGCCGAGATTGTGCCGCTGCACTCCAGCCTGGGCAACACAATGAGACTGTGTCACAAAGAAAAAAAAAAGCCACATACAGTAGGCCCACAGGTTGTATCATGCTGAATGGGGAAAAACTGAAAGCCTTTTCTCTAAGATGTGGAACACAACAAGGATGCCCACTTACACCACTGTGATTCAACATAGTACTGGAAGTCCTAGCTGGAGCAGTCGGACCAGAGAAATAAATAAAGGGCATCCAGATTGGAAAAGAAGAAGTTAAATTATCCTTGTTTGCAGATGATATGATCTTATATTTAGAAAACTCTAAAGACTCTACCAAAACACTATTGGAGCTGACAAATTCATTAAAGTTGTAGGCTATGCCCCCAGGTGCGGTGGCTCACACCTGTAATCCCAGCACTTTGGGAGGCTGAGGGTGGGTGGATCACCTGAGTTCAGGAGTTTGAGACCAGCCTGGCCAACGTAGAGAAACCCCGTCACTATTAAGAATACAAAAATGGCCAGGCGCGGTGGCTTACACCTGTAATCCCAGAACTTTGGGAGGCCAAGGCAGGTGGATGACTGGAGGTCAGCCTGGCCAACGTGGTGAAACCCTGTCTCTACTAAAAAAACACAAAAGTTGCCGGGCGCTGTGACTCATGCCTGTAATCCCAGCACCTTGGGAAAGCGAGGTGGGTGGATCACTTGAGGTCAGGAGTTTGAGACCAGGCTGACCGACATGGTGAAACCCTGTCTTTACTAAAAATACAAAAATTAGCTGGGTGTAGTGGCACACGTCTGTAATCCCAGCTACTCAGGAGGCTGAGGCAAGAGAATTGCTTGAACCCAGGAGGCAAAGGTTGTAGTGAGCTGAGATTGTGCCCCTGCACTCCAGCCTGAGTGACGGGGCAAGACTGTCTCAAAAAAAAAAACAAAAACAAAAAAAATTAGCCGGGCGTGATGGCGCATGCCTGTAGTCCCAGCTAGTTGGGAGGCTGAGGCAGGAGAATCGCTTGAACCCAGGAGGTCGAGATTGCAGTGAGCTGAGATTGCACCATTGCACTCCAGCCTGGGTAACAGAGTGAGACTCCATCTTAAAATAAAATATCCATACTACCCAAAGTAATTTACAGATTCAGTGCAATCCATATCAAAATACTGGGGACATTATTAACAGATAGTGAAAAAATAGCCAGGTGCAGTGGCTCATGCCTGTAATCTCAACACTTTGGGAGGCCGAGGCAGGTGGATCACTTGAGGTCAGCAGTTCGAGACCAGCCTGGCCAAACCCCATCTCTACTAAAAATACAAAAATTAGTTGGGCATCGTGGTGGGTGCCTGTAATCCCAGCTACTTCGGAGGCTGAGGCAGGAGAATCACTTGAACCTGGAAGGCAGAGGTTGCAGTGAGCTGAGATCGTGCCATTGCACTCCGGCCTGGGCAACAGAGTGAGACTCCGTCTCAAAAAAAAAAAAAGAAAAAATAATTCTAAAATGTACCTGGAGCCAGAAAAGACCCAGAATAGCCAAAGCTATCCTGAGCAAAAGGAACAAAACTGGAGGAATACTTGACTTCAAATTATACTACAGAGCTGTAGTAACAAAAACAGCATAGTACTGGCAGAAAAACAGACACATAGACCAGTGGAACAGAATGGACCCAGAAACAAATAGATACATCTACAGTGAACTCATTCTTGACAAAGGTACCAGGAATATTTAGGGAAAAGACAATCTCTTCAATAAATGGTGCTGGAAAAACTGGATATCCATATGCAGAAGAATGAAACTAGACCCCTCTCTCGCCACATACAAAAATCAAAAGACTTTAAGACCTCAAATTATGAGACTACTAGAAGAAAACATTGGAGAAACTCTACAGGACATTGGACTAGGTAAAGATTTCTTGAGGAATATCCCACAAGCACAGGCAACCAAAGCAAAAATGGACGAACGGAAGCCAGGTGTGGTGGCTCGCTCCCGTGAGCCAAGAGTGCGCTACTGCACTCCAGCCTGGGCCACAGAGACTGTCTCAGAAAGGAAAAAAATAAGAAGTTCTCATTATAGAATATTAGGAAAATAAGAGTAAGTATGGGTAAAAGCATAACATTTATTCGTAAGTCTAGAAAGTAACAGTTAATTAACGTTTTGACTCATTTCCTCTTTCTGTTGCTTTTTTTATCTCGGCTCACTGCAACCTCTGCCTCCCGGGTTCAAGCAATTCTCCTGCCTCAGCCTCCCAAGTAGCTGGGATTACAGGTGCCTGCCACCACGCCTGGCTAGTTTTTGTATTTTTAGTAGAGGCGGGGTTTCACCATGTTGGCCAGGATGGTCTCAAACTCCTGGCGTTGTGCTCCACCCACCTCGGCCTCCCAAAGTGCTGGGATTACAGATGTGAGCCACTGCGCCCAGCTCTGTTGCTTTTTATACATGTAATCATAACTGCCTTTGATGTATGTAGAATATTTTATTTTTTGAAGAAAATTTTAGAATAGTAAAATATAGTTCTTCTGGAATTTTATTTATTTTTTTGAGTCTCCCAGGCCCAAGTGATTCTCCGGTCTCAGCCTCCGAAGTAGCTGGGATTATAGGCACGTGCCACCACACCTGGCTAATTTTTGTGTTTTTAGTAGAGACAGGGTTTTACCATGTTGGCCAGGCCGATCTTGAAATCCTGACCCCAAGTGATCCGCCCGCCTCAGCCTCCCAAAGTGTTGGAATTACAGGCATGAGCCACCGTGCCAAGTCTTGCCACACGCTTTAAACAACTAGATCTTGCTTGACGTAAACTTGCTGTCTCGAGGACAGCACCAGGCCATCGGGGATCTGCCCTCATGACTCAGTGACCTCCCACCAGGCCCCACCTCAAACATTGGGAATTATAATTCAGCATGAGATTTGATGGGGACGCAGATGCAAACCATATCCTTTGGCCTCCCAGAGTGCTCAGATTATGGACATAAGCCAATGTGCCTGGCCTGGAAATCTTTTTAGAAGCTTGTTATTAAATCATTGTGCGTATATTTATACCTATAGTAATTAAATGTGAATGGCATTGCATTTTACTTTTTCTTTTTGGATACAGGATCTTACTCTGTCACCCAGGGTGGAGTACAGTGGCTTGATTATAACTCCCTGCAACCTTGAATTCCTGGCTCAAGCAATTCTCCTGCTTTAGCCTTCCAGGTAGCTAGGATTACAAGCATGTGCTACCACACCCAGCTAATTTTTCTTTTTTCTTTTTTTTTTTTTTTTTTTTGAGATGGAGTCACTCTGTTGCCTAGACTGGAGTGCAATGGCACGATCTCGGCTTACTGCAACCTCCGCCTCCAGGGTTCAAGTGATTCTCCTGCCTCAGCCTCCCAAGTAGCTGGGATTACAGGCGTGCACCACCACGCCCAGCTGATTTTTGTCGAGACGGGTATTTTTAGTAGAGACGGGGTTTCACCAGTGTTAGCCAGGCTGGTCTTGAACTCCTGACCTCGTGATCTGCCCGCCTTGGCCTCCCAAAGTGCTGGGATTACAGGCTTGAGCCACTGCACCTGGCTCACACCCAGATAATTTTTGTCTGTGTTGCCAAGGCTGGTCTTGAACTCCTGGCCTCAAGTGATCCACCTGCCTCCCCTAACCTTGGCCTCCCAAAGTGCTAGGTTTACAGGCATGAGTCACTACACTCAGCCCTACATTTTAAAGATTGATTGGAACCTCCAGGGTTAATGCATTTTAAAAAACATCAGGCTGGGTGCAGTGGCTTACATGTGTATCCTAGTACCTTGGGAGTCCAAGACGGGAGGATCACTTGAGTCTAGGAGTTCGAGACCAGCCTGGGCAACATAGTGAAACCCTGTCTCTACAAAAAGAAAGTTAAAATTAGCCAGTGGCACGTGCCTGTAGTTCCAGCTACGTTCCCAAGGCTGAGGCAGGAGGATTGCTTGAGCCTAGGAGTTTGAGGCTACAGTGAGCTATGATTATACCACTGTGTTCCAGCCTGGGCAACAGAGCAAGACCCTGTCTCTAAAACAAAAACAAAACAAAAAATAGCAGGTGATGTGGACCCATGTAGAAAGTCATTAAATTAAATGTTTTTAAAAAGTAATGTACTTGGCCGGGCACAGTGGCTCACACCTATAATCCCAGCACTTTGGAAGGCTGAGGCAGGCAGATCATGAGGTCAGGAGATCAAGACCATCCTGGCCAACATGGTGAAACCCCGTCTCTACTAACAATACAAAAATTAGCTGGGTGTGGTGGCGTGTGCCTGTAATCCCAGCTACTCGGGAGGCTGAGGCACGAGAATCACTTGAACCCAGGAGGCGGAGGTTGCAGTGAGCTGAGATTGCGCCACTGTACTCCAGCCTGGTGACAGAGTGAGACTCTGTCTCAAAAAAAAAAAAAAAAGTAGTGTATTAAAACTTTTTATTCTGAAAACTGTCGTAATACAAACAAGTAGGACGAACAGTACTGTGAATACCGTATCCTCACACGTAGTCTCAACACTGAAGTACAATTACGTGGGTGATGCAAACTGTTCTGGCACATAGAGCTGTGCCGCTGAGCTGAGTTGGTTGTTAGAGGTGAACTATTTACTTGGAAGAGAAGGAAGCAAGGAGGGAAAGGAGGGATGAGTTCAGTAGAGTGTTTGGTAGTAATTAGGATAGCTACTGTTTTTCCTTTTAGGTGGTTTTTTTTTTTTTTTTTTTTGCGACAAGGTCTCGCTCTGTCACCCAGGCTAGATTGGCTCACTGCAACCTCCACCTCCTGGATTCAAATGATCTTCCTGCCTCAGTCTCCCAGGTAGCTGGGGATTGCAGGTGCCCACCACCATGCCCAGCTAATTTTTATTTTTATTTTTTTGAGACGAAGTTTCACTCTTGTCACCCAGGCTGGAGTGCAATGGCATGATCTTGGCCCCCTGCAACTTCTGCCTCCTGGGTTCAAGCAGTTCCCCTACCTCAGCCTCCTGAGTAGCTGAGATAACAGGCACGCGCCACCATGCCTGGCTAATTTTCATATTTTTAGTATAGACGGGCCAATACCACATTGGCCAGGCTTGAACTCCTGACCCCAGGTGATCTGCCCACCTCGGCCTCCCAGAGCGTTGGGATTACAGGCGTGAGCCACTACACCTGGCCTTCGTAACTGTTTATAGGATGGTCCTACCTTTGGGATTTTGTGAATTTTCAAGCAGTAAATATACTCATGTCCAAATGGAGGTATTTTTTTTTTTTTTTTTGAGACGGAGTCTTGCTCTGTCGCCCAGGCTGGAGTGCAGTGGCGCGATCTCGGCTCACTGCAACCTCCGCCTCCCGGGTTCACGCCATTCTCCTGCCTCAGCCTCTCCGAGTAGCTGGGACTACAGGCGCCCGCCACCACGCCCGGCTAATTTTTTGTATTTTTAGTAGAGACGGGGTTTCACCGTGGTCTCGATCTCCTGACCTCGTGATCCGCCCGCCTCCGCCTCCCAAAGTGCTGGGATTACAAGCGTGAGCCACCGCGCCCGGCCGCTAAATGGAGGTATTTAGATCAAAGTAAGATCTTTTTTTTTTTATTTTAATGAATTTCTGCGTGTTTTTATTTGGTGGATAATTGAATTATTAGACTTACGAATGTATTTATATTCATTTATTTAGAGACAGAGTCTCTCTCTGTCGCCCAGGCTGGAGTGCAGTGGTGCGATCTCAGCTCACTGCACCCTCTGCCTCCTGGGTTCAAATGATTCTTCTGCCTCAGCCTCCCAAGTAGCTGTGATTACAGGTGTGTGCTACCATGCCCAGCTAAGAATGTATTCATAATTACCTTAAAATATATTTGATTTGGGCTGGGCATGGTGGCTCACACCTGTAATCCCAGCACTTTGGGAGGCCAAGGTGGGTGGATCAGGCCAAGGTCAGGAGTTCAAGAACAGCCTGGCCAGGATGGTGAAATCCCGTCTCTACTAAAAATACAAAAATTAGCTGGGAGCGGTGGTGGGCATCTGTAATCCCAGCTACTTGGGAGGCCGAGGCAGGAGAATCACTTAAACCCAGGAGGTGGAGGTTGCAGTGAGCTGAGATCGCACCACTGCACTCTAGCCTGGGCGACAGAGCAAGACTCCATCTCAAAAAAATATATATATATATGTATATATATATATATGTGCGTGTGTGTATGTGTATTTGATTTAGCTGCTAAGAGTATGGAATTGTTCTTTTTGGTGATTTAATTGAGATGGATAATAAATTTGCTTCAGAACAGACATGCAGTGTTTCTGATGTGTGCATGTTTTATTTCCTAGGGAGCAAAGGGAGAAAGAAGAAATAGAGAAATATCGTATGGAACGCCCCAAAATCCAACAGCAGTTCTCAGACCTCAAGGTGAGCCGATGAAGTGGTGAATGGGGTGCGGTTTCTAACGCTCTTACCCTAACCCGCAGAGACTCAGACTGCTCTCACGTGGATTTGATGAGACTTTACGTTTTTAATTTAGAGGGTCATTGCTTAGAAGAAGAAAGTGCTTGCTTCAGTATGTTTAATTATATGTGTGTAAAAAAAAACCCCCTACCGTAAAAGGTAGGATAAATGAACTTATTTTCTTTGTAATTTTGACTCCATTTATATCTAAGATTTTCTTTCTTTCTTTCTTTTTTTTTTTTTTTTTGAGGCAGTCTGACTCTGTTGCCCTGGCTGGAGTGCAGTGGCGTGGTCTCAGCTCACTGCAACCTTCACCCCCTAGGTTCAAGCAATTCTCGTGCCTCAGCCTCCTAAGTAGCTGGGATTACAGGCGCCTGCCACCATACCCAGCTAATTTTTATATTTTTAGTAGAGACAGAGTTTTGCCATGTGTGCCAGGCTGGTCTCGAACTCCTGACCTCTAGTGATCTGCCCACCTCGGCCTCCCAAATGGCTGGGATTACAGGCGTGAGCCACCACGTCTGGCCCCATTTATATGTAAGATTTTCTAAACTCTGTCCCCTGGGCTTTGAGAGAATAATTTACATTTTAGTGAAGTTGAGCAGATCCAATAAGTTGATTTTTCTAAGTGTAGTAGAAAACTATTTTTGGGGCTGGGTACAGTGGCTCACACCTGTAATCTCAGCACTTTGGGAGGCTGAGGTGGGAGAATCACTTGAGCCCAGGAGTTTGAGACCAGCCTTGGGGAGAACCTGTCTTTACAAAAAATAAAAACTTAGCCAGGCATGGTGGCCCACACTTGTGGTCCCAGCAACTTGAGAAGCTGAAGTGGGAGGATCACTTGAGCCTGGAAGGTTGAGGCTGCAGTGATCTGTGATTGTGCCACTGAATCCAGCCTGGGCAACAGAATGAGACCCATCTCAAAACAAAAGTAAAAACAATTGCTGCATCAAAATCCCTTCTAAAGCTTGGCGATCTGGAGGCTAGAGGTGAGGGAGGGCATGGTCCTACCTGGGCACATGAAATTCTGTCAGAAAATTAATGTTTCTGGGGTCTGGACATTTCCAGAGGAAGTTGGCGGAAGTCACGGAAGAAGAGTGGCTGAGCATCCCTGAGGTTGGCGATGCCAGAAACAAACGCCAGCGGAACCCACGCTATGAGAAGCTGACCCCTGTTCCTGACAGCTTCTTTGCCAAACATTTACAGACCGGAGAGAACCATACCTCAGTGGATCCCCGACAAACTGTGAGCATCCAAAAACGGGCACATGTGGCCCATTTAGTCTTGTTATATCGGTGGCAGGAATGGTGGGTGGTGTTGGATTCAGTGCTTCTGCAGGTCATGGCTGTGCTGTGGCTGAGTCTGCACAGCTGTGCATATGTCAGGCCGCTGGGGAAGTATTTCAGAGAGTAAATTTCTTGGGCATGAAATGCAAACCATTGTTTTATTCCTGCCTTTCCTCTCTTCCCCTCCAGCAATTTGGAGGTCTTAACACACCCTATCCAGGTGGACTGAACACTCCATACCCAGGTGGAATGACACCAGGATTGATGACACCTGGCACCGGTGAGCTGGACATGAGGAAGATTGGCCAAGCGAGGAACACTCTGATGGACATGAGGCTGAGTCAGGTGAGTTTGTCACACAGCATTTTCCTGTAGACAGTTTTAGACATTTTAATTTTGTTTTGTTTTCTTTTTCTCCGCCTCCTCCTTTTTTTTTTTTTTGGCTTGATTTTTGCCTGAATAATTCTGCAGATTTTTAAAATTTTGAGGCAGAGTCTTGCTCTGTCACCCAGAGGCTGGAGTGCAATGGCGTGATCTTGGCTCACTGCAGCCTCCACCTCCCAGGTTCAAGTGATTCTCCTAACTCAGCCTCCTGAGTAGCTGGGATTACAGGTGCCCACCACCACACCTGGCTAATTTTTGTATTTTTTGTAGAGATGGGGTTCACCATGTTGGCCAGGCTGGTCTTGAACTCCTGACCTCAGGTGATCTGTCTGCCTTGGCCTTCCAAAATGCTGGCATTACAGGTGTGAGCCACTGCACCTGGCCTTTTTTTAAAATATAAAATAATAATTTTTTAAAAAATGTGTTTTCTTCCTGCCTCTCAGTAAATTGTCTTGTGGTCCTGCATGGAATGCGTAGGTGACTAGGTGCTCTAGACACCAGTGAAGTACAGAACTCTTTCTGATATGCATATCAGAAACCATGAAGGAACATACTACTTTTGGCCTGGCCAACATGGTGAAACCCCGTCTCTACTAAAAATACAGAAATTGGCCAGGTGTGGTGGTGGGCGCCTGTAATCCCAGCTACTTGGGAGGCTAAGGCAGGAGAATCACTTGAACCCGGGCGTTGGAGGTTGCAGTGAGCCGAGATTGCACCAGTGCACTCCAGCCTGGGCAACAGAGTGAGACTGTCTCAAAAACAACAAAAAAAAACAAAAACAAAAAGTGGCACAATCATGGCTCGCTACATACAGCCTCGACCTCCCTGGGCTAAGCCGATCCTTCCACCTCAGCCTGCCAAGTAGCTGAGATTACAGGCATGTGCCACCATACCCAACTAATTTTTGTATTTTTTGTTGAGGTGGGGTGTCACTAGGTTGCCCAAGCTGGGCCGGAGCTCCTGGGCACAAGTGATCTGTCCGCGTTGGCCTCCCAAAGTGATGAGATTACAGGTGTGAACTACCACGCCCAGCCTGAAATTTGTTTACATAGAAATTGTAAAACTTTTTGGGCCAGGCACTCATGCCTGTACTCCTAGCACTTTGAGAGACCAAGGCGGGAGGATTGCTTGAGCTCAATAGTTCAAGACCAGCCTGGGCAACATGGTGATGGTGAGACTCCGTCTCTACAAAAACTAAAAGAAATAGCTGGGCCTGGTGGTGCCTGTAGTCCCAGCTATTCAGAAGGCTGAGGTGGGAGGATTGCTTGAGTCAGGGAGTTTGAGGCTGCCGTGGGCTATGATCGCGCCACTGCACACCAGCCTGGGTTATGGAGTGAGACTGTCTCAATAAATAAATAAAACTGTCACAGTAATTTTTTTGTGGTAAAATATATGTAACACAGAATTTACCATTTTAATCATTCTTGACTGTACCTACCTTCACTGACATAATTATGTTCATGTTGTTAATACAACCTCATCACCATTCATCTCCAGAACTGTTTTCATCTTCCCAAATTGAAACTCTGTGCCTGTTAAACACTGAGTCCCCGTGCCCTTTCTCCCCAGCCCCTGGCATCCACCGTTCTTTCTGTTTCTGTAAGTGTCACTGCTCTCTGGATCTCATATGGCTGGAATCATATGGTGTTTACCTTACTGTGATGGGCTTATTTCACTTAGCTCATGGTGCAGCGTGTGTCAGCATGTTCTTTTTTTTTTTTTTTTTTGAGACAGTCTCTGTCACCCAGGCTGGAGTTCAATGGCATGGTCTTGGCTCACTGCAACCTCCGCCTCCCGGGTTCAAATCATTCTCCCACCTCAGCCTCCCGAGTAGCTGGGACTACAGGTGTGCACCACCAAGCCCAGCTAATTTTTTTTTTTTTGAGACGGAGCCTGGCACTGTCGCCCGGGCTGGAGTGCAGTGGCACGATCTCGGCTCACTGCAACCTCCGCCTCCCGGGTTCAGGCGATTCTCCTGCCTCAGCCTCCTCAGTAGCTGGAACTATAGGCGTGTGCCACCACGTCTGGCTAATTTTTGTATTTTTAGTAGAGACGGGATTTCATCATGTTGGCTAGGATGGTCTCGATGTCCTGAGCTCGTGATCCACTCGCCCCAGCCTCCCAGGATGCTGGGATTAGAAGTGTGATTTTTTGTATTTTTAGTAGAGATGGGAATTTCACCATGTTGGCCAGGCTGGTCTCGAACTCCTGACCTCCAGTGATTCGCGTGGCTTGTCCTCCCAAAGTGCTGGGATTACAGGAATGAGCCCCGGCGCCCCGGCCAGCATGTTCTCTGTTTAAGGCAGGATGAGACTTGACTCTTTGGTGTGTGTGGACTGCATTCACTGACCTGTTTATTCGCTGATGGACACTTGGACCACTTTCACCTTTTGACTATTGTGAATAATGCTGCTGTGAAAACAGTTGTACAGATATTTGTCAGAGACCCTGCTTTCTATTCTTTATTTTTTAATAAAAATTTTAAGTTTTATTTTTTTGTTTTTTTGTTTTTTTTTTTGAGATGGGGTCTTGCTCTGTCACCCAGGCTGGAGGGCAGTGGCGTGATCTCAGCTCACTGCAGCCTCTGCCTCCCAGGTTCATGTGATTCTCCTGCCTCAGCCTCCTGAGTAGCTGGGACTACAGGCGTGCCACCACGCCTGGCTAATTTTTGTATTTTTAGTAGAGATGGGGTTTCACCATCCTGGCCAGGCTGGTCTCGAACTCCTGACCTTGTGATCCACCCACCTTGGCCTCCCAAAGTGCTGGGATTACAGGCGTAAGCCACCACACCTGGCCAAAAATTACACGTTTTTTTGTAGAGACAGAGTCTTGGGAGGCTGAGGCAGGAGGATTCCTTGAGCCCAGGAGCTGGAGGCTGCACTGAGCTGTGATTGCCACTGCACTCCTGCTTGGGTAACAGTGAGACTCTGTCTCAAAAAAATAAATAAAAATATAGATCTTGGCCAGGCGCACTGGCTCACGCTTGTAATCCCAGCACTTTGGGAGGCCGAGGCGGGCGGATCACGAGGTCAGGAGATCGAGACCATCCTGGCTAACACAGTGAAACCCTGTCTCTACTAAAAATACAAAAAATTAGCCGGGTGTGGTGGCAGGTGCCTGTAGTCCCAGCTACTTGGGAGGCTGAGGCAGGAGAATGGCGTGAATCTGGGAGGCAGAGCTTGCAGTGAGCCGAGATCATGCCACTGCACTCCAGCCCGGGCAACAGAGCGAGACTCTGTCTCAAAAAAAAAAAAAAGGTCTTTTTCCATACAGTGTTATTATCACAAGGTGTTGTCTGAGTGAAATGAAGGTTGTTTTCTTTCTTCTTCTGACTACTCTCTCAGGATTGTGGGAGGGGCTCCAGGGACCCTCTGAGAACTTTGTTTTGCACCTGGTCACGTCCAGCTGACTCTCAGCTTGGCCTGTCTCACAGGTGTCTGACTCCGTGAGTGGACAGACCGTCGTTGACCCCAAAGGCTACCTGACGGATTTAAATTCCATGATCCCGACACACGGAGGAGACATCAAGTGAGTGCTTTGCAGAATCGCTGGGCTGGGATGGAGACTCTAGTTGCCTAGGATATTTTGGATTTTATATGGACAGTATGCAGTCAAAATGTGACATGGTGGTTCTAAGAAATATAAAGTGGAGTAGTTTGGTTTTTCCATTTGAAATGTATCTGTATCCATTCATTGCATACACTAAATGTGTTACATATGATACTGCAAGTCCCTGCCTGTGCTGGGCGGGAAAGCAGCCGGCTGTGTCCCACATGTCCTGTCTGGACCTTCGGTTCTCAGCGTTTGTCTGCGGGGAGGCTAAACAGGCTTGGAATAGTGCGCACTGAAGTTTTGAGTTGGTTTGTGTAACTCAGGACATCAGGACTGATAGTTCTTACATTGTGACTGTGAAGTGGGTGCCTTCGTCCCCGGTCTCGGGTGCACCCCTGACAGTATGGCCTGATGCCGTGTGCACTCTCCCTCTCATAGTGATATCAAGAAGGCGCGACTGCTCCTCAAGTCTGTTCGGGAGACGAACCCTCATCACCCGCCAGCCTGGATTGCGTCAGCCCGCCTGGAAGAAGTCACTGGGAAGCTACAAGTAGCTCGGAACCTTATCATGAAGGGGACAGAGATGTGCCCCAAGGTGAGGCGTGCTGTGAGGCGTTTCCTGGGAGGCTGCGTGATTGGGTCCCCTACGGGAGTAAACTCGTTAGAGCAAATCTCTGTCTTTTAGTATTGAAACTACAGATGATAGGACAGGCTGGGGGAGGATGTGAAAAGCAGCCAAGGGCTTTTCCCTGCTTGTTTGCACATGGAGTGAAGGCTAATCCACCACCTTTTTTTGTTTTTTTGTTTTTTTTTGAGACGGAGTCTCGCTCTGTCACCCAGGCTGGCGTGCAGTGGCACCATCTCGGCTCACTGCAAGCTCCACCTGCCGGGTTCACACCATTGTCCTGTCTCAGCTTCCAGAGTAGCTGGCACTATAGGTGCCCGCCACCACGCCTGAATCCACCACTGGTTTAATGGCAGGCTAAGCTTCATTATAAAGAGCTCAGTTGGTCAGCTCTTCACCCACCTAATGGTGGCCAGGCATGGTGGCTCATGCCTGTAATCTCAGCACTTTGAGAGGCTGAGGCGGGTGGATCACTTGAGGTCAGGAGTTAGAGACCAGCCTGGCCAACATGGCAAAACCCTGTCTCTACTAAAAATACGGAAATTAGCCAGGCGTCGTGACAGGTGCCCATAATCTCAGCTATTCGGTAGACGGAGGTTGCAGTGAGCTGAGATCGCGCCACTGCGCTCCAGCCTGGGGGACAGAGCGAGATTCTGTCTCAAAAAAAAAAAAACAAGAATAACCCGAGCACATGCGCAGTCTTTGCTTTGTCCGTGGAGTTGTCCTGAAGGCAAATCATGTTCTTTTCACAAAGTGGTGTTTTATGTTTGTTTGTTTTTTTTTTTTTTTGAGTCACGCCCTGTTGCCCAGGCTGGAGTACAGTGGCGTGATCTCAGCTCACTGCAACCTCCGCCTCCCGGGTTCAAGCGATTCTCCTGCCTCAGCCTCCTGAGTACCTGGGATTACAGGCATGCGCCACCACACCGGGCTAATTTTTGTATTTTTAGTAGAGACACCGTTTTGCCATGTTGGCCAGGCTGATCTCAAACTCCTGACCTCGTGATCCACCCGCCTCGGCCTCCTTAAGTGCTGGGATTACAGGCATGAGCCACCGCGCCCAGCCATTAGGTGTTTTTCAGTCAGACATATGGTAGCCATGTTCCCGCGTGTGGTTATAAGGGGGCGACTTCTGGTGCAGGTGTGTTAGAGGCTGAGCTGATTGGCTTTTGTAAAATCTGGGGCCCGAGGATCTGCTCTGGAGATCTGTGCCTGCTGCCCTGCTGTGGCTTCCAGCCTGCACTGAGCCTTATTGGTCTTATCTCTTGCCTCACAGAGTGAAGATGTCTGGCTGGAAGCAGCCAGGTTGCAGCCTGGGGACACAGCCAAGGCCGTGGTAGCCCAAGCTGTCCGTCATCTCCCACAGTCTGTCAGGATTTACATCAGAGCAGCAGAGCTGGAAACGGACATTCGTGCAAAGAAGCGGGTTCTTCGGAAAGGTGAGCCTCCCTCCTTGGGGCCCCTCCTCTCAGCAGCTTTCCTGCTCCTAACTCAGGCTTTTGGAGAGAGTGGATAAGGGACCAGGGATGTTTTTCAGGCCTTTGCTCAGGTTGGGTTGCCTCTGCCCTTGGACCCCCATGGGGGAGGGAGACTGTGGTGGGCGAGTTCCCATCCTGGAAGGGATGCTTGGGTTGAGCCCTCACTCCTGCCTTTTTCCAGTGTGTGATCTTGGATGCGTTGGGTGGTCACTCTGTGGTCCAGGCTTCCCTCATCTGCAGGGTGAGAACAATAGTAGCTCAAAGCCTGTGTCCTGGGGCTCTGGAGATTGTCTGTGTGAAGAGCTGAGCCGGCACCTGGCATGTGCAGACCCTTTGTGGATGTTACTCATTTTCTCTCCTGAGAAGGCACCAGAGCCACACGTTGATTGAACTCTTTCCCGCTGCTGACAAGGCTGTGCCTCCTGCTCCTGTGAGGCACCGTGTGCCGTCAGCTCAGGTCAGATAATGACAGACGGTGTGCCTACCAGGGAACCTGATTCCATCCAGGGATTCCTGCCAGGATAGAGCTTTTGTGGGTAGTTTGTTTATTTTTCTTACTGTGGATTCATAAAAGGAGTACTGTTTCTCCTGTCCCTGGAAGTGTGTAGTAGATGCTGCTCTTGAACTGGGTCCAGAACAAGTGCTAGTCAGGGGGCTGTTCTGAAGCTAATCTGTGCAGGTGGCTTCTTTTTTTTTGTTTTTGGTTTTTTGTTTTGAGATGGAGTCTTGCTCTGTCCTCCAGGCTGGAGTGCAGTGGCATGATCTCGGCTCACTGCAAGCTCCGCCTCCCGGGTTCACGCCATTCTCCTGCCTCAGCCTCCCGAGTAGCTGGGACTACAGGCACCTGCCACCACGCCTGGCTAATTTCTTTTTGTATTTTTAGTAGAGACGGGGTTTCACTGTGTTATCCAGGATGGTCTCGATCTCCTGACCTTGTGATCGGCCCGCCTCGGCCTCCCAGAGTGCTGGGATTACAGGCGTGAGCCACTGTGCCCGGCCTTTTATTTTTTTTATTTTTTTTTATTTTTTGAGATGGAGTCTCACTTTGTCACCCAGGCTGGAGTGCAATGGCACCATCTTGGCTCACTGCAACCTCTGCCTCCCAAGTTTAAGCAATCCTCTTACCTCGGCCTTCTGAGTAGCTGGGACTACAGGTACCTGCCACCACCCCTGCTTAATTTTTGTATTTTTAGTAGAGACGGGGTTTCACTGTGTTGACCAGGCTGGTCTTGAACTCCTCACCTCAAGTGATCCACCCACCTCGACCTCCCAAAGTGCTGGGATTACAGGCATGAGCCACTGTGCCCGGTCTGATTTTTTTTTTTTTTTTTTTTTGAGACAGCGTCTTGCTCTGTCACCCAGGCTGGAGTGCAGTGGCGCGATCTTGGCTCACTGCAACCACCACCTCCCAGGCTCAGGCGATCCTCCCAGCTTAGCCTCCTAAACAGCTGGGAGTATAGGTGCCACCCCCACGCCCAGCTATTTTTAATTTTTGGTAGAGATGGGATCTTGCTGTGTTGTCCAAGCTTGTCTCAAGCTCCTGTCCTCAAGTGATCCTCCTGCCTTGATCTCCTAGAGAGCTGGGATTACAGGCATCAGCCATCGCATCCAGCCTATTCTTCCTGAATTTATAGCCTAGGAAAAATAAGGTGTATTTTGTGGAATCAAGGGCAGTTTTCAGTGAGAGCTTTCCAGCTCTGGTTTTTTCAAATGTGTTTAAGTGAAATATCCCGTTGAGGCTTCTGTGTTGATAGGACCATGCAGATGAGGGCTCTTGGGTAGAAAGCCCCGTATCAAATACAGTTTCATTCACCTACTGTCCACGTCTGTTGGAAGACAGGTGAAGGCTGCTTGCCTGTGACTCACGTTCCCCTGACCCTGTGCACTCACATGTGAACGTGCTTTCCTCTGTCGGGGCTGGTTTCTTCACCGCAGCCCAGCTGCTCAGTGAATGCTCAGAGACAGCCTCTTTTTTTTTTTTTATTGAGACAGAGTCTCGCTCTGCTGCCCAGGCTGGAGTGCAGTGGCACGACCTCGGCTCTCTGCAAGCTCTGCCTCCCAGGTTCACGCCATTCTCCTGCCTCAGCCTCCTGAGCAGCTGGGACTACAAGCACCCGCCACTAGGCCTGGCTAATTTTTTTTGTATTTCTAGTAGAGACGGGGTTTCACTGTGTTATCCAGGATGGTCTCGATCTCCTGACCTCGTGATCCACCCGCCTCAGCCTCCCAAAGTGCTGGGATTACAGGCGTGAGCCACTGCGCCCGGCCAGAGACAGCCTCTTATAATGAGGCCAGGAACAGAAAGTTAGCACCTGTCTTGGTTTGTAGAAATCAGTTTATCTTTTTTCAGCTAGGAAGAAATAGTTCTTTGATGAAGAGCCCATGAAAGTCTGGGTAATTAGTATTGTTTACTTAGAAAAGCTCTATTGAATTCTTCCTGCCACAGTTTGATGAATGATCATGAATGTCTTTGTGGCCACTCCCTGCTCACCACCAGATTGTCTGGGTTCGGTTCCAGTTGGTTTGGATTTGGAGATGGGAGTATGCTGCTGGAGGAGGGGGCCTTCGGGGAGTGTTGAGGGACTGTGTTTCCACGGCTGTCCTCTCAGGGAGTGGCCTCCTGGCTCTGCTCTCTCAGGCAGAGAAGCTGGGCTAAGGTGGAAGGAACCCAGGGTCTCCAGGATGGCCTTTGCCGCAGCCCCTAATACTGGTCCTGGCCTGCCCTTTCCCAAGAGTGTTTCCAAAAACCGTATTCTTTTCCTGGGGTGAAGCCCAGCACTGCTTCATTTGGTTATTAGTGAACACTTACACGTTGCTTGAAGGGTCTGGTTTTTGAAATTAAGATGACAGCCTCCACCGGTGACTTAGGACACCTGCCAGCCAGGAAGCCTGGCAGTGCATGGTCTCTGTGAGCTCTGGGTCGCTGTTGGGCTGAGCTGACATCTTAGTCCTCTGTTGGGAGAATAGGCGTTTTGGGTGCTGATCTTGAGACCTGAGGAGGCTGAGTAACCTTAGGCATGGTGCTTGGCCTCTGAGCTTCCATGTCTTCCTCTGTAAAAGGGAAGAGGGCTTTCAGGATTGGGGAGGGTGCAGCATGTGAGCTTCCTGGCCAGGGTGGGGTGTCCCATGTGCAGAGTGCCCTGGCGAGGCCCGGCTGGCGGCTCCCCTACAGTAACGCACTCACATGCCGTGTACTCCGCTAGTTAATGCAGATGTGTGGAAGTGGAGTTATTTTACACTAAAGCCGTATGCTCTGGCCTGTGAAGCGTGGCATCCTTCAGCGGCCATCGCCAGCGTGTCCCTCTGGGGGCACAGGAATGGCACAGTTCAGGTCGAGGGTCTTCCCTGCAGTCACGTGGCCCCCGGAGAGCATGTTGGCCTCTGCACGGTCACGTCTTCTTGGCTGTGTCTAGCATTCAGAATATTCTTTTCCTGTTCTAGGCCAACTTCGGGGTGTGTGCTTCCTCCACATACGTTGGCTGGCTGTGGTGCTTCCTCCCCTTCTGCTCATAAAGTTACACTCCTTGAAGGCCATTGTATCGTGGTGTGCCGTGTGGCTTCCGAAAGCACCTGGGGAAGGTGACCTGGTTGGTTTTAGTGCCATGCCTGTGGGCTTCTGATGAGATACCATTGGAAATACGTTAGCTCTCTCCCAAAACTTGAAGACACAGAGTCCTGGGAGTCGTAAGTTAATGACTCCATAAATTGAGTCCCACATGAATATTTTGTTCTTTAGAGACGTGAAGTTCATTTCCACCAATATACAAAGTATTAAGGGAAGTAGTTCATATTTAGACAAATAGAGCACTCATCTCCCACGCAGGCGAGGTGAGAGTGCACAGGAAAAACAGCTGTGTCTTTCCGTGTCTTCTCTCTGTGCCTGGTCGCCTGGTTGGAGGTTAGGACTTTCTTTCTTTACTGCCCTGCCCTCTGCTATCACCCTGCATGGTCAGGGTTCTTGACCTGGATGAGTTAACCCAAATCTTTTTTTTGTTTTAGACAGAGCCTCGTCCTATTGCCCAGGCTGGAGAGCAGTGTTGCAATCAGCTCACTGCAGCCTCAACATCCAGGGCTCTAGTGATCCTCCTGCTTCTGGCTCTTGAGTAGCTGGGACCACAGGTAGATACCACCATGCCCAGATAATTTTTATTTTGAGACAGGATCTTGCTCTGTTGCCTAGGCTGGAGTGCAGTGGCATGATCATAGGTCACTGGAGCCTCAACCTCCCAGACTCAAACTATCCTCCAGTCTCAGCCTCCTGAATAGCTGGGACTCCAGGGACATGCCACCATGCCTGGCTAAGTTTTTAATTTTTTGTAGAGACGAGGTCTCCCTATGTCGTCCAGGCTGGTTTTAAACTCCTGGGCTCAAGTGACCCTCCTACCTCAGTCTCCCAGAATGCTGGGACTGCAGATGTGGGCCACTGTGCCCAGCCAGGACCCATATCTTTATCCCCAAAGGGTCCGACCTGTTGGTAGTTTTGCTTTTTTGGTGGCTGTAGTTCCCATTAACTTTTACTGGTAGAAGCAGAAATAGTAAACTATATTCAGGACCGGCTTCTAGATAGTCTCCCACAGTGGGTGGCAGCAACTCAGTCTCACTTTGGGAGTCAGGGTTAGCCTCTCCAGCCAGGGCTGGTACATGAGGAGGCCAGAGGGAGCTGTGGCCTGCACCCTGGTTGGCACATACTCCCTTTGGACTAGCTCACTCTTTTTTTTTTTTTTTTTTCCGAGACTGAGTCTCACTCTGTCACCCAGGCTAGAGTGCAGTGGTGCGATCTCGGCTCACTGCAACCTCTGCCTCCTGGGTTCAAGGAATTCTCTTGCCTCGGCCTCCCAAGTAGATGGGATTACAGGCACCTGCCACCACAACTGACTAATTTTTGTATTTTTAATAGAGATGGGGTTTGGCCATCATTTTAATAGGGATGTGTTGGCCAGGCTGGTCTCAAACTCCTGATCTCATGATCCACCCGCCTTGGCCTCCCAAAGTGCTGGGATTACAAATGTAAGCCACCGCACCCGGCCTTTGGACTAACTCTCTTGACAGGAGGGTCCAAAGAGGCGGAGACGGGACTCGTGGCAGCAGAGACGGGACTCGTGGCAGCGGAGACGGGACTTGTGGCAGCGGAGACGAGACTTGAGCCATTCAGACATTACTGTTTATTCCTAGACCCGTGTGTTCTGGCTGTGAGATGCAGCCGGGATTGGTGTCTATTCACAGCATTTGTGGCGTCCTACTGGGCTGCCAGGCCATGGCTCTGAGTGAAGGGCGCATGGTAAGACCATGTTCTGCCTGAACCAGTGAATTCACATAGCTTTGTCTTCTGGCTGTCTTTCAGTTGGTCAAGTGGGCATCCAGATAATAAGGCCAGGGTGTCAGGGCCAGTGTGCTGTGCAGAACCATGTGTAAACCACAACAGACTTTTGCCTTCTCAGTCCCTTGATCCTAAGGAACTCCCTAGAGGTTGTAAGTGTGGGCTGAGGGAGGAAAGGGTTGAGCAGCCACCAGTGTAGGAGGCATCTGCCCCGTGGCTTAGGCAGCTGTGCTGCACCTGCCTCCCTTCCACACCATCTCCTGGGTGCCATTTCCACCCTATGAGGCCACTGCTGCATCTGCCCAACCTTGTGGCTTGGTCTGTCAGTAACACCTGGAATGGGCAGCAGGTTCCTCAGTCATTTTATGTTTCTTAGCTGAGTGTTCATTCCCTGCCAGGGCCTCACAGCCAGCCTGGGGCTGTTTCTCAGCAGGAGAGCAGGTACCTGCAGGAGAGCGTAGCTAGCTCACTTGCCCTCTCCCTTCCCCGCCTCCCCTCCCCTCCCCACCTCCCCTCCCCTGCCCTGCCCTGCCCTGCACTTTTCTTCTTTTTTTTTTTTTGAGACTGAGTCTCCCTCTTTTGCCTAGGCTGGAGCTGGAGTTCAGTGGTGCAGTTTTGGCTCACTGCAACCTCCACCTCCTGGGCTCAAGTGATCCTCCCACCTCTGCCTCCCAGCTAGCTGGGACCACAAGTACATGCCACCACACCCAGCTAATTTTTGTATTTTTTTTTGTAGAGACAGGGTTTTGCCATGTTGTCCAGGCTAGTCTCGAACTCCTGGGCTCAAGCGATCCTCCCACCTCAGCCTCCCAAAATGCTGGGATTATAGGTGTGAGCCACCACAATCAGCTGCCTGGCCTAATATTCTTTTTCTTTTTTTTTTTTTTGAGTTGGAGTCTCTCTCTGTCACCTAGGTTAGAGTGCAGTGGCACAGTCTCAGCTCATTGCACGTACACCTCCTGGGTTCAAGCGATTCTCCTGCCTCAGCCTCCCCAGTAGCTGGGATTACAGATGCATGCCACCATACCTGGCTAATTTTTGTATTTTTAGTAGAAACAAGGTTTCGCTGTGTTGGCCAGGCTGGTCTCGAACTCCTGGACCTCAGGTGATCTGCCCGCTTCGACCTCCCAAAGTGCTGGGATTACAGGCGTGAGCTACGGGCTACACCTGGCCCGGCCTAATTTCTTAACATCATTAATTGTCTGCTGTGTTCATGTTTTTCCAGCTGTCGTGTCAGTACCTGCATGGGCACATGCACACATAACCACATGTACACACAGTTGGTTTGAATCAGGATCTAAGCAAAGTCTGAACATTGCCGTTTGGTTGATGTCTTCTCTGGGTTTGTTGATGGAATTGGGTTGTTTTTCCTTGAGATTCCTCACATCGGGGTTTGCTCACTGCAGCCGTGAGATTGTTTCATGTGGGTCTCGTTTCCTGTATCCTCTGTTTCCTGTACCCTCTTGTAAATTGGAAGGTAGATTTGGAGACTCGTAAGAGTAAGCTTTGTGTTTTTTTTTTTTTTTTTTATCAAGGAAGTATTCGTGGCAATGCAAGCAGCGTCAGGAGCTGCAGAGGCTGCCAGTGCTCAGTGGCCCCAGTGTCCTTCATGGAGTTCTCCACAGCCTTTCAGCTCCTGCCTTTGGCAGTGGCTGGTGACCCGTGCCCGCATCTGTTCCTTCATTAGGGTGTGCAAAACGGAGACATTATAATTAGGTCACTCTTTTTGCTTTTATTGCCAGAATTATTCTAAAAAGAAGAACTTTCCTATATCCATGATTTGGTTATTCTGAGTTTATTTGGGAAAGACAGAATAGATACTGGATTTGTTTCCCTTCAACTTTCGGGATGATGAGTTGGTTCTCTAGCATTCTCCAAAGGTGACTAATGGTCTCTTGGAGCTTTGTTATGAGCTTTTGAATGCTGTGGTATTTCATGGGTTTGAATACATTGCAGGTAATATTCTTAATATGCTTATTGACCTTCAGACTCTCCGATCATTGTCCAGTAGGAGTCTCTTCTAGTTTGTTCTTGAATTTTTTTTAAGTTTTAGTTATTTTTAGGCCAGGCGCGGTGGCTCACGCCTGTAATCGCAGCACTTTGGGAGGCCGAGACGGGCGGATCACGAGGTCAGGAGATGGAGACCATCTTGGCTAATATGGTGAAACTCCGTTTCTACTAAAAATACAAAACAGCCGGGCGTGTTGGCGGGCGCCTGTAGTCCCAGCTACTCGGGAGGCTGAGGCAGGAGAATGGCGTGAACCCGGGAGGCGGAGCTTGCAGTGAGCTGAGATCACGCCACTGCACTCCAACCTTGGGGACACAGTGAGACTCTGTCTCAAAAAAAAAAAAAAAGTTTTAGTTATTTTTGTTTAAGGGAAAACATGTAATAATGAGGTATTTTAGATCGGGCATGGTGGCTCATGCCTGTAATCCCAGCACTTTGGGAGGTCGAGGCGGGCGGATCATGAGGTCAAGAGATCAAACCATCCTGGCCAACATGGCGAAACGCTGTCTCTACTAAAATTTCAAAAATTAGCTGGGCATGGTGGCCGCATGCCTGTACTCACAGCTATTTGGGAGGCTGAGGCAGGAGAATCGCTTGAACCCAGGTGGCAGAGGTTGCAGTGAGCCGAGATCATGCCACTGCACTCCAGCCTGGCGACAGAGCGAGACTCCATCTCAAAAAAAAAAAAAAAAAAGAGGTATTTCAGACACTGGCATTTTTTCATAAATATTTGAAGTGAATTACGTAGATCTTAAGTGTGCAGTTTGATGTCTTCACAAGTGCATGTACCTGTGTAACCCACACTCAACCAAGGCATAGAGCATTTCCAGGGCGGGCGCCGTGGCTCACGCCCGTAATCCCAGCACTTTGGGAAGCTGAAGCGGGCAGATCACTTGAGATCAGGAGTTTGAGACCAGCCTGGCCAATATGGTGAAACCCTGTCCCTACTAAAAATACAAAAATTAGCCAGGCGTGGTGGTGCACACCTATAGTCCCAGCCACTTCAGAGGCTGAGACAGGAGAATCTCTTGAACCCAGGAAGCGGAGGTAGCAGTGAGCTGAGATTGTGCCATTGCACTCCAGCCTGGGCAATAGAATGAGACTCTATCTCAAAACAAAAACAAAAACATTTCCATCCCCACAGAAAGTCCCCTGGTGCCTCTCAATCAATCCACACTATCCCCATTTGTTGGCAGTCATGCTTCTGACTTATTTTACCAAGATTAGTTTTGCCTGTTTTCAAACGTCACATAAAGGGAGTTGTACAGTATAAACTCTTTTGGGACTGGTTTCTTTTGTTCAGCATGTTTTTGAGGTTCATTCCCGTTGTTGCTGGTTTCCTGAGTCCTGTTGATGTGACCCCGGCAGTCTTCAGTCACTTCCTTGCTTTCTGCTACCACAAGATGCTCTGTTTGTCCTTGTTTCTGTCTGCCCCAGACCTGAAAGAAGCCACATAAAGGGCAGGTGTGCAGTCCCTGACTGTCAACCAGGGAAGTCCGTCTCATCCTGACCAGCAGCATGCTCACCACGTGAGCCTCCTGCTTTTATCTCCTTTTCTGTGACGTGGTTTCTTGTTTGACCTTTTCTAGCCCTCGAGCATGTTCCAAACTCGGTTCGCTTGTGGAAAGCAGCTGTTGAACTGGAAGAGCCTGAAGATGCTAGAATCATGCTGAGCCGAGCTGTGGAGTGCTGCCCCACCAGTGTGGAGGTGAGTCTGGCGGGCTCAGGGCCACCAGAGCCCAGAGTGGCCGAGGCCTGAGCCCAGGTTCCGTGTCTGGAAGTGATGATGTAAGTGGAGCATTGAGCTCACTCCGGCTGCAGTTTCTGGGAGCAGAAGGCCGTGTGGAACCCCAGGATGCCGTTCTGTATACGGCCGCTAGGCAGGGTGGTCAGTGGCCTCCGCTAGTTGTGCTCAGAGAGAATCTTAGCTCATATCTGACCACTACAGAAAATTCTCTGTTGGGCACTCTCTCAGGGGCCGTTTTCTCTCATCAGCCCAGAGTGTGTTGTGGGAGCCGAAGGTGGCGGGGTGATAGAAACATTGCTTTCTGTCAGCTCCACATGACTGCCCTTTGCCTCCAAGCCAAGTGGGATTTCTTTGGTTTTAAGCATTCCAGTTCACAGCATTCTGTGCAGTGATTTTTAATCTTGGTTTTATGATACCTAGTATGTCTTTAATTATCCTAAGGGGAATTGTGAAATTCTCCAAACAACATTAATCTTATTTTATTTACATAAAAATGAATAAAGCCCATACACATCTTAGGGATGGAATGCTGCAGAGCCAAGGGTCTGGGAACTTCAGGAGGCTGAACACCCTTCTGGGTGTTTAGCCTGTGAGGGCAGTAGCCTCATCCTGCTCATCTGTGCCAGCCCCTGGTATCAGGTCTGGCGTGCTGTGTGCCTGAAGGCTGTGTTTGTGAACATTCAACTGAGAATCTTTTGATGCTCACCAGAGTCACTAAATGAGTCAGAAGCATAAAGGAACAGTTGGTCAGGTGAGAAGTGCTGCTGTGAACACTTCTCAGGCCATGTTCAAATGGTTCTCGAGAGCTAAGAAAGAACATGGTGGCCACGCTGGAGGGTGGGTCGCTGTCTGGCCTGCAGCTGTACCCCCAGCACAGCGTCCTCTCCTTTTTCTGGTGTCCTCTCCGTATAGCTCTGGCTTGCTCTGGCAAGGCTGGAGACCTATGAAAATGCCCGCAAGGTCTTGAACAAGGCGCGGGAGAACATTCCTACAGACCGACATATCTGGATCACGGCTGCTAAGCTGGAGGAAGCCAATGGGAACACGCAGATGGTGGAGAAGATCATCGACCGAGCCATCACCTCGCTGCGGGCCAACGGTGTGGAGATCAACCGCGAGCAGTGGATCCAGGTGGGCCGCAGGCGGGTGTCGTGGTGTCTGCTTTAACAGTGTACATGCCGCACGTGAGAGTCCCACGCAGGACTGGGGGCTGCTGGATGGTACTGGGGAGTCCTGCGCCGAACCAGAAGCAGGCACAGGTGTGGATGGGCCCTGAGGGACCTGGGCATGTCGCTCTTGAGGGATTCAGGCCTGGAGTTCGTCTTGGGGTGAACACTTCGGAAGCCCTTTCAGTGCATGCACGCCCGACTGCATTTCTTTGCTGGTAGAAATGATACACCTAAGAGAGGAGGACAGGAAGTCTCATGGCATCTTTTACTCTTCCCCTGTTCCCCACATGCTTTTTTTTTTTTTTTTTTGAGAGGGAGTCTCGCTTTGTCACCCAGGCTAGAGGGCTAGAGTGCAGTGGCACGATCTTGGCTTACTGCAACCTCCACCGCCTGGGATCAAGCAGTTCTCCTACCTCAGCCACTTGAGTAGCTGGGGTTACAGGCACCCGCCACCATACCCAGCTAATTTTTGTATTTTTAGAAGAGACACGGTTTCACCATGTTGGCCAGGTTGGTCTCGAACTCCTGACCTCAAGCAATCTGCCCGCCTTGGTCTTCCCTGTCTTTTATCTTTGTCTGTAGACTTAAGGCTATAGAAAAGTTTCCAAAGATCATCTAACTCAGGAAGTAGGGCTTGAGTTCCCTCTAATGCCTTCTTTTAAGGGGTCACCCCACTGAGTTATGTTTCTCTCAAGAAAAATAAATAATGAAATTACTATTTTCTGTTTTATTTTATAACAGTTTGTCTTTCTTTCTTTGTTTCTCTTTCTTTCTTTTTCTTTCTCTCTCTCTCTCCTTCCTTCCTTCCTTCTTTCTTTCTTTCTTTCCTTCTTTTCTTTTCTTTTCTTTTCTTTTCTTTCTCTTTCGAGACAGGGTCTTGCCGTGTTGCTCAGGCCGGAGTGCAGTGGTGCATTCATGGCTCACTGCATCCTTGACCTGGGCTCAAGCGATCCTCCCACCTTAACCTCCCAAGTGGCTGGGACTACAGGCATGTGCCACATTGTTTGGCCAATATTTTTATTTTTATTTTTTGTGTTGTTATGCTGCCCAGGCTGGTCTTAAACTCCTGACCTTAATCAATCCTACCACTTCAGCCTCCTAAAGTGTTGAGATTACAGGCATCAGCTGCCATGCCCAGCCTATGACAGTTTATTAAGCTAGAATTAGCATTCTATAGAATCCACCCATTTAAAGTTTACGATTCAGTGTTTTTTAGTACATTCACAGAGCTATGCATCTATCACCACAATCTTAGAACTTTCTCATCACCCCAGAAAAAAATCCTGTATCCATGAGTTGTTGCTCCCCATTTATATACCTCTGTAGCCTTTTTGTTTTTGTTTTTTTGAGACAGAGTGGGTCTCTGTCTCCCAAGCTGGAGTGTGTGGCGCAATCAGTCTTGGCTCTCTGCCACATTTGCTTCCTGGGCTCAAGCAATTCTCCTGCCTCAGCCTCCTGAGTAGCTGGGACTACAGGCGTGCGCCACCACACCTGGCTAATTTTTTTCTATTTGTTGTAGAGACGCGGTTTTGCCATGTTGTTCAGGCTGGTCTCAAAACTCCTGAGCTCAGATGATCCACCTGCCTCGGCCTCCCAAAGTGCTGGGATTACAAGCGTGAGCCACTGTGCCTGTCTAACCTTGCTTTTTTACTTTCTTTCTCTATACATTTTTTTTGTGGACATTTTATTTACAGATGTTCAACTTAGGGGCTTATATCCTGATAAACCCACTGTAAGTTGAAAATATCATAAGTCTAAAATGGATTTGAGGCTGGGTGCTGTGGCTCACGCCTATAATCTCAGCACATTGCGGGGCTGAGGCGGGTGGATCACTTGAGGTCAGGAGTTGGAGACCAGCCTGGCTAACATGGTGAAACCCTGTCTCTACTAAAGATACAAAAAAATTAGCCAGGCATGATGGCGGGCACCTGTAATTCCAGCTACTCGGGAGGCTGAGGCAGGAGAATCTCTTGAACCTGGCGGAGGCAGAGGTTGCAGTGAGCCAAGATCGTGATACTGTACTCCAGTGTGGGCGAAAAAGCGAGACTCTTGTCTCAAAAAATAAATAAAATGAAATAAAATGCGTGTGATACACCTAACCTACTGAACTTTACAGCTTAGCCTACCTACGTTAAACATGCTCAGAACACCTACCTTAGCCTACAGTTGGGCAAAGTCGTTGAACGTAAGGTGTTGAATAACTCACGTAACGTATTGAATGCTATGATGAAAGTGAAAAAACAGCGTGATGGTTTGAGTCACAGTGTTGCTTCTACTGAACGTGTGTGGCTTTTGCATCGTCCCACACCGGGGGCCACCTGTGAGTGGAATCACACGACACGTGCTCTTTTGTGACTGGCCTTAACTTAGCGTGTTTTCAGGGTTCCTCCATGTTGTAGCATGGAGGTATTGAAATCCTTTGCCTACTTTTACATTGGATTGTGTCTTTATTATGGTCTATGTATTATTTTTGTCTGTTGTTTTATTATTGAGTTGTAAGAGATGTTTTTATATATTCTGGATATAGTCACTTATCAGAGACATGATTTGCAAATACAGATGGTCCCTGACTTCTCATGGTTTGACTTTACCGTGGTTCAAAAGCAGTTTGCATTCAGTAGAAACTGTACATGGAGGAAGAGCCAGCACCTTTGCTGCAGGCCCTGAGGGTCTGGGTGCTGCGTCCTTGCCCCATGCATTCTTCTCACCACTGACCTTCGTGCCAGCGTCTCTGCCTCAGATCCTTGCTCTTGGTTCTGCTTTCTGTCTGGGATGGTTTTCTGGTGCTGGCGGGGCCCTGGGAGGGTCTGGGAGGCATGTGGCTCCTGTCACACTTTGCTCGCTCATGTCGTGGTCCCCCAGGTTGGCACGCCACAGTGGTGCCTGTGCTCCTGCACGCTGTTGCTCTAGCTGACTTATCGGTCTCTTGTTGGGAGATGCATTGTCTTGCACACGTGGGAATATATTTGTCACATGAATGCCTTAAAGTAGAACTGCTGGGTCAAATAGGTGCCTGTTTTATTTGGATAGAGAATGAGAAATTGCCGTCCACAGAGATATGTGCTTCTTTGCAGTATAAGATTTATGCCCCCCTTCACCAAGTGAGCCAGTCAGCAAATGTTTCAATGTTGCTCATCTGATACGTGCAAAATGGTACTTAGAATAGTTTAATTAACATGTTGAAAATAAGAATAGGGGCTGAGTGTGGTGGCTCATGCATTAATCCCAGCACTTTGGGAGGCTAAAGCAGGAGGGTTACTTGAGACCAGGAGTTTAAGACCAGCCTAGGCAACATAAGGAGACCCTGTATCTATGAAACATAATGTAACAATGGGCATGGTGGTGCATGTCTGTGCTACTCAGGAGGCTGAGGTGGGAGGATCCCTTGGGCCTGGGAGTTGGAAGCCGCATTGAGCTATGATTGTACCACAGCACTTCAGCCTCAGTGACAGGGAGAGACCTCGACTCTCTCTCTCTCTTTTTTTTTTTCCGAGACATAGTTTTGCTCTGTTGCCCAGGCTGGAGTGGAGTGGCGTGATCTTGGCTCACTGCAACCTCCGCCTCCCGGGTTCAAGTGATTCTCCTGCCTCAGCCTCCTGAGTAAGCTGGAATTGCGGGCACCCACCACCATGCCTGGCTAATTATTGTATTTTATTTTTTAGTAGAGACAGGGTTTCACCAGGTTGGCCAGGCTGGTCTCGAACTCCTGACCACGTGATCCACCCTCCTTGACCTCCCAAAGTGCTGGGATTACAGGTGTCAACCACCGCACCTGGCTGAGACCTTGTCTCTTAAAAAAAAAAAAAAAAAAAGGCTTTACATTTCTTTTCACATGTTTAAAAGTTGTTTGCATTTTTATTTTGCAGTGAACAGTGTGCCTACATCCTTTGTGACATTTCTCTATTGTTTTTTCTGATTGGCATGCAGTAGACTCACTTCCTCAGATCCCCAGTAGGCAGTGTCAGCATCTTGTGCTGATGTCTGTCAGTTTTAACCATTCAGGAACGCCTGCTCCCCATTGGGAATCTGCAGCTCTGATTTCCAAAATCAAAAATAAGTTTTGTGTTCCTCTTTCAGGATGCCGAGGAATGTGACAGGGCTGGGAGTGTGGCCACCTGCCAGGCCGTCATGCGTGCCGTGATTGGGATTGGGATTGAGGAGGAAGATCGGAAGCATACCTGGATGGAGGATGCCGACAGTGTGAGTTGGCAACAGGGGCCTTTGTCCGTAATATGGAGTCTCTGCTTGTGGGAACAGCAGGCACCTTATAACTAGGCTATTTGAAAACTTTTTTTTTTTTTTTTTTTAATCTGAGACGGGGTCTTGCTCTGTCGCCCAGGCTGGAGTACAGTGGCGCTATCGCAGCTCACTACAACCTCCACCTCCTGGGTTCACGCCATTCTCCTGCGTCAGCCACCGGAGTAGCTGGGACTACAGGCACGTGCCACCACGCCCAGCTAATTTTTTGTATTTTTAGTAGAGACGGGGTTTCACCGTGTTAGCCAGGATGGTCTTGATCTCCTGACCTCGTGATCCACCCCCCTTGGCCTCCCAGAGTGCTGGGATCACAGGCGTGAGCCGCCGCGCCCGGCCTCCCACGGTGCTGGGATCACAGGCGTGAGCCGCTCTCCTGGCCTCCCAGAGTGCTGGGATCACAGGCGTGAGCTGCTGCGCCCGGCCTCCCACGATGCTGGGATCACAGGTGTGAGCCGCCGCGCCCGGCCGCAGATTTGCTTTCTTCTTCTGTTCACTCTCATGCACTTAACTCTTATTTTTTTTTCTGGAACTGTTTGACAATGAATGAGTTGCAGATGTGATGCCCTTTACCTTTAAACACTTTGGTGTGTATTTCTTTAAAAGAGGACATTCTCTTACACAGCCATAGCTCAGTTATCAACATCAGGAAATTGATGTTGGGACAGGTAACTTCAGACCTTACTCAGATTGCACCCACAGGCTGGGCACGGGGGCTGACACCTGTAATCCCAGCACTTTGGGAGGCCGAGACGGGCAGATCGCTTGAGCTCAGGAGTTTGAAACCAGCCTGGGCAACATGGCAGAACACTGTCTTTACAGAAACAAAAGCCAGGCACGGTGGTGCACGCTTGTAGTCCTAGCTACTCGGGAGGCTGAGGTGGGAGGATCACCTGAGCTCAGGAGTTCGAGGCCATAGTGAGCTGTGATTGCGCCACTGCACTCCAGCCTGAGTGACAGCAAGACCCAGTCTCACCCGTTGTCTCTGTGTCCTTTTATTTTATTTATTTACTTATTTTTTTGAGACGGAGTCTTGCTCTGTCGCCCAGGCTGGAGTGCAGTGGCGCGATCTCGGCTCACTGCAAGCTCCGCCTCCCGGGTTCAGGCCGTTCTCCTGCCTCAGCCTCTCCGAGTAGCTGGGACTACAGGCGCCCGCCACCACGCCCGGCTAATTTTTTTGTATTTGTAGTAGAGACGGGGTTTCACCGTGGTCTCGATCTCCTGACCTCGTGATCCGCCCGCCTCGGCCTCCCAAAGCGCTGGGATTACAGGCGTGAGCCACCGCGCCCGGCCTGTTTTTCTCTTATGATTTTGTCATCTCTTTCACGTACACTGGAGTCAGCACAGCTGTTTTCAAAGTGCCCGTGATGCTGGAGTAAGGACAGTGTTTTCTGGGCCCTGGAGTGTGCTGTGGTGCTGCCTCCCTCCCGGACACCAGGGCCCTGGGCACAGCATCACCTGATCCTCTGGGTGTTCGGGCCACTCTTGGGTTGCTCGTGAAGGTCCGAGGAGGCGATGGAGAGTCTGAAATGCTTTGTCACCAACCCTCAGGACTTGGATCAGAAATCACAGAGAGGGGCATAGACCAGAGTGCTCTATCCAGGGCCTGACCCTCACTGGCATCCTCCCTGACCCGTCAGATGCTCCTGGTCAGGACACAGTGCCCGAGGCTGGGCCCTTGCTGGTTTCTGTGCTGGTTGAGTCAGACCGAAGCCATGTGACTTGGGAGGCATCAGGTCTGAGTGAAGAAATCTCAGTGACATCCCCACTCCTTTTCCTTCTCCTTACCCGTTTTCATGCTGGGAGTCCTTAACACTGGGAGGCTCACTGTTGTCCCTTCCTCTCGTAGAAGGCAGCTGTTCCTCTGGGAAGTGTTCTTGGGTGCCCCTGTGTGGGGACTTGGACAGCTTTGAGCTGCCAGTCCAGATCTTCACCATTGTCATGTTCACAGTTGCAAAACTTTGTTCCTGACCCGGTTCCTGGTGGCCTCTCACTTACCTTCAGCAACAAACTCCTTCTTGGTACAAGAATCCTTTAAGCGGCCGGGCGCAGTGGCTCATGCCTGGAATCCCAGCACTTTTGGGAGGCCGAGGCGGGTGGATCACTTGAGGTCAGGAGTTCGAGACCAGCCTGGCCAACATGGTGAAACCTCGTCTCTACTAAAAATACAGAAATTAGCCGGGTGTGGTGGCAGGCGCTTGTAATCCCAGCTACTTGGGAGGCTGAGGCAGGAGAACTGCTTGAACCTGGGAAGGTGGAGGTTTCAGGGAGCCGAGATCGCACCACTGCACTCCAGCCTGGGTGACAAAGCGAGACTCTGTCTTAAAAAAACAAAAAAATCCTTTCAGCATCTGTAGGGCACAGAAGATGGTGACTTGTCCCTGTGTGAGGCTGAGTGGGAAATGTCTGAACCCGGCCCAGTGAGTCTCCAGGTGACATGATCGCCAGTCAGACGAACCCCCAGAGGCTTTAGCGCTGCAAATGGTGACTGGCTTTTTTGTTTTCTTTTGTTGTTGATGCTAACCAAGAGATAAAATCATTCTTGAGTATAGGGAAAAAAAAGCCTGAAGAAAATAGAACTGTGTTTACTGTAGTTCTGTTGGAGTGGTTGGGTTTTTTCTCTTTGTATTCACTTGTCTTTTACAGGTTTCTAATGAATGTAACTTTTTATCATGGTAAATATATACTATACCTAATTTTTTTTTTTTTTTTGAGACAAGGTCTCTCTCTGTCGCCCAGGCTGGAGTGCAATGGCACAATCTTGGCGCACTGCAACCTCCGCCTCCTGGGTTCAAGCAATTTTCATGCCTCAGCCTCCCAAGTAGCTGGGATTATAGGCATGCACCACCATGCCCAGCTAGTTTTTGTATTTTTAGTAGAGACAGGGTTTTACCATGTTGGTCAAGCTGATCTCGAACTCCTGACCTCAGGTGATCCACCTGGCTTGGCCTCCTAGGGTGCTGGGATTACAGGCGTGAGCCACCGCCATGGCCACTACACCTGATTTTTAAAAAAGAAACCAATATGTTTGATCTGCAGTTACAGCATGTGTGTGTATGTGCACACGTACATATGCCTGGGCCACAGCCCCGTGTGTGTGTGCACGTGCATGTGCGTAGGGCTCGGCCACAGCCCCGTGTCTGTGTGTGCGTGTGTGCGTGCACATATGCATATGCCTCGGCCACAGCCCCGTGTGTGTGTGTGTGTGTGTGCATGTATGCATATGCCTCAGCCACAGCCGTCTGTGTGTGCGTGTGTGTGCGTGCACGTATGCCTATGCCTCGGCCACAGCCCCGCGCGTGTGTGCACGTGTGCCTGTGCCTCAGCCACAGCCCTGTGTCTGCGTGTGTGTGCGTGCACGTATGCATATGCCTCGGCCACAGCCCCGTGTGTGTGTGCGTGTGTGTGCGTGCACGTATGCATATGCCTTGGCCACAGCCCCGTGTGTGTGTGTGTGCGCGCGCGCGCACACCTCCATCACCTGCAGCTAGTGACTCGTGCACCTCTCGCAGGCCAAGGAAGCAGCAGGCAGCCCCATGTGCCCCTTTTTCAGTGTTCTTGTTTCTCGTCCTCATCCTTAGGCTTGTCTCTTTCATGTACACTGGAGTGAGCGCAGCTGTTTTTCAAAGTGCTGTGATGCTGGAGTAAGAACTACAGTGTTTTCTGTGCCCAGAAGTAGGTTTCCCAGTCCTGGATTGTGGTTCCGCTTTCTTTCTGGGGGAGAGGACAGAGTGTGACTCTGCCGCCCAGCCTGGAGTGCAGTGGCGTGATCTCGGCTCACTGCAACCTTTGCCTTCTGGGTTCGAGCGAATCTCCTGCCTCGGACTGCCGAATAGCCGGGATTCCAGGCGCATGCCACTGCGTCTGGTTAATTTTTGTATTTTTAGTAGAGATAGGGTTTCACCATGTAGGTTAGACTGGTCTCAAACTCCTGACTTCAGCTGATTCACCCGCCTTGGCCTCTCAAAGTGCTGGGATTACAGGCGTGAGCCACCGCAATTGGCCTGGATTGTGGTTCTAACTAGATAAAACCCTGTGGTACACCTTCTAGCAGATGTCATCTTTGAGAATCGTATGAGGCCGGGGAGGGCATCAGGCCACTTGTTCTGTGTCCAGTGCTGGGCTGCCCATTCTCATGTCTGTCTCTCTGTTCTAGTGTGTAGCCCACAATGCCCTGGAGTGTGCACGAGCCATCTACGCCTACGCCCTGCAGGTGTTCCCCAGCAAGAAGAGTGTGTGGCTGCGTGCCGCGTACTTCGAGAAGAACCATGGCACTCGGTATGTGGTGGGACCCGCCTGCCCCAGGGCGCTAATGAAACCTTCAGCTCTATTTGTGTAGCCCTGAATTTAAAACTCTCATGTCTGCTCATCCAGTCTTGTGCCCATTTGAGGTCTGGCCCTCTGGTCGTGATGAAGGATTTTATGGCACTTGGGACTTTGCAACTGGACCCATCTTTATAGCCCCTTCTGGGACGGCGATAATACTGCTTTCTAGTTGAGATACCAAAGAACCCAGGGGGCCCGTCCCGCTAGGTGTCCTGTAGCCTGAGGAGCGGCCTGGGTGTAGACTTGAGGCTGGAGCCTGCGTGGCCCACGGCCGAGCACTGGCCCATGGCCGAGCACTGGCTGCAGCAGTGGGTGGGGCAGCATCTGGGCTCAGGCAGGCATGTTTTCCATTTAAGCTGTGCTGGCTTTGGGTTTTGACTGGTTTTTGTGCTCAGAGGAGGTCCTTGACAATTTTATTTAACTGTACTCTTTAATTGAAAACATCTTTCAGCTTTGCTTTATTGGCTGTAAATGCTGATTAAATTTGGCGTTGCAGTTTATTGTTTTAAATGGGTAGCTCTCAAGGGCATTGGGCTCGTGTCCCCACGCACCCTCTGTCCGTCCTCTCCCAGGTCCTCGGGTGATGCTCCCTGTACCAGGTGAGGACCGGCCCTGCTGGTTTCACTGGGGCCACAGCTGAGAATGTTGAGCCATTGTCTCTTTCCTTTTCTGGTGTGATTTAATCTCAACCTCTTCAGGACGTCTTTCCATGTGTCCTCCTGAAGTCCTGGCCCCCTCCCCATGCCCACCAGCTGGTCTGGTGTTTCGGAGTGATCTCCTCTGGGGACGTTTTGGAATGGCTCTCATGGTGGCCCTCTGTAGAAGGTCACCTGTGGCAGTTTGAGTGAAGAACAGGGCAGTGCCAGGTGTAGGCTGAGGTCTCTCGGCCCGTGACCTGAATATGAACTGCTGCCCTTGACCCCTGGGCACAGTGGGCAGTGCCCTACGGCTGCCCTGCCTTCTCCCCAGTGCACGCTCGCAGGGATGAGCTTGCAGGGATGAGGGGAGGCAGCAGTGCTGGGGAGCTGGTCCTCTGGAGAGCACGGTTGCTTTGCTGGCCCTTGCTCCACACAGTGTGATTGTGTGTGGTCACTTTGTCTTGCTGTCGCACTCACTGAGGCCCAAAGGGGTCATTGATGTGACTGAGGGTGGTGGGCCACGTGAGAGTCCAGGAGCGTCAGACTTGATGCCCAAGGCTGGCAGTTTTGCCCAATAGTGACCTGAAAACACTTTCTTCCTATGAGATAATTCTTTTGGATGCCAGGAGAGTCAACCTGGGATCATAATCTTTATCAGTGGGTCCAGGGTGTGCTTGTGCTCTGTGGTTCAAGATGAAAAGGCCTCCCCTGTCACAGACTGAAGTTACTGCTGCTTCCAGGACACACGGCTGTAAAAGGCTCTCTTGTGAAGTTCGTCTCTCCAGCTCTGCTATTTAAACAATACATTGCTTTGTAGAACCCTCTTCAGTAGTTGATTTTAGAACCTTTATGGAGAGGAAAGATTTCCCCACACTCTCCCCATCGTAAAATCTGGTCAATCATTTATAGCATCGAACTTTGGAGCAGTAACTGTCTTTCTGGCGCGCCCACGCCATGGCTGAGTGTGGTGTGTGTTCTGGTTTATGGCCCTGACTCTGGTGACCGTGGCCTCTATCTTGCAGGGAGTCCCTGGAAGCACTCCTGCAGAGGGCTGTGGCCCACTGCCCCAAAGCGGAGGTGCTGTGGCTCATGGGCGCCAAGTCCAAGTGGCTGGCAGGGGATGTGCCCGCAGCAAGGAGCATCCTGGCCCTGGCCTTCCAGGTGGGTGAGGGTCGCCTGTGCGATGAGGGGCCTGTGCACACAGGACCTGACGTGGGGCCTGACTGGGGCCTGAAAATCTCCCACATACAACGTGGCACGTGTTGTGGTTGGGGTGCACTGGAGTCCAGGGGCTGCTCCACAGGAGCAGGGGCCGTGAAGGGGCCTGAGAGCAGGACAGCAGCCCACCTGGCAGATCCTTCCCTCTCGGTCCCCCCACTCACTGTGACCACGGGTAAATGTTTCAGAACATGGAGCACGGGGTCACACGGGCTGAGAGCGCCCTTATGTGAATGGACGCATTCAGACAGCCTCACTGAGCCAGGCCTGAGGGTGCCTGGTTGTCATGAGGGGTGCGTGTGTGTTTTTTTTAAGTACCTTGTCTTTATTTTCACATATAACATCCTAATACTTTATGACACACTTTTTAATAAGCTATAGAATGCTATATAAAAGTCTGTTACTGTAGCTCAGGCTATCATAGAGTGTGCCCTTCTTTGAGCAAATACCATGAGAGGGGACTGGCCTGGGTTTAACCTTTTGCTCTCAGCTGCCTGTTTGAGATGGCATCACTCCTGTGAGTAACTGCAGCGTCCCCTCCACCTGCCCGCTCTCTGCTTGTCAGGTGGCTTTCCTTCCACTCGCTCTCTTAGGCGGCTGTGCTGATTAGGATGCGTTCAGACAGCCCTGGGCACCAGCCCTGGGGAGGCTTTGAGGGCAGAGCCTGCGTGTCCACTGGGCTCTGGGCTGTGTGAGCCTCCTTGGCATGTAGACACCTTCTCCACATGCCAGTGGCACCCTGGGAGTCCTCTCTCCTGCCCATGTGGGCTCATGAGGACAGGACAGCTGGCTTCCTTTCATCAAGCTCAAGGGAAAGAGCGAGGTTGCGTGTGGTGAGTCTGCCAGTATAGGATGTGAGCGACCCATTCAGGGGCTTTGAGAGGGTGTGGGTGGATCCTGGATATGATGGCCCTGCACCCACCCCCATTATTGCTCGAGTGTTTTGGCGGCCTGCTCGCTGTCCTCACTGTACCAGAGTGAACATGGGCCTGTGTGTTTCCAGGTGAGTCCGGATTCTTGCACTGGAGTCTGCTCTGTCATCTCCCTGGGAAGGGCTTGGACCAGACTAATCCTGCAGCAGAGCAAGGCCTGGCTCGGTTCCTGCCTGCCTGCTTTTGATTAAGTGTGATCAGGCGCTGGTCCCTGTGTTCTGACCCCTCTTGACGCTGCTGTACTTGCCCTCCAGGCCAACCCCAACAGTGAGGAGATATGGCTGGCAGCCGTGAAGCTGGAGTCCGAGAATGATGAGTACGAGCGGGCCCGGAGGCTGCTGGCCAAGGCGCGGAGCAGTGCCCCCACCGCCCGGGTATGCAGTGACAGGCAGGGCTGGGCCATCTGGGCTGCATGGTGTGCACACGCGGGCCCCACGCCTGGCTCGGGTGGTGATGGGAGTGAGATGACGGCAGGCGGATGAGACCACAGCACACTCATCTTTGTGATGTGACTTTAAAACATTCATATGGCTGGGCTTGGTGGCTTATGCCTGTAATCTCAACACTTTGGGAGGCCAAGGCGGACGGATCACCTGAGGGTGGGAGCTTGAGACCAGCTCGACCAACATGGAGAAACCCTGTCTCTACTAAAAATACAAAATTAGCCGGGCGTGGTGGTGCATGCCTGTAATCCCAGCTACTTGGGAGGCTGAGGCAGGAGAATCGCTTGAACCCGGGGGCAGAGTTTGCGGTGAGCCGAGATCACCATTACGCTCCAGCCTGGGCAGCAAGAGGGAAACTGTCTCAACAACAACAACAACAACAACAAAGTTCATACGGCTGGGTGCGGTGGCTCACACCTGTAATCCCAGCACTTTGGGAGGCCAAGGCAGGTAGATCACGAGATCAGGAGTTCGACACCAGCCTGACCAACTCTGCTAAAAATACAAAATTAGATGGGTGTGGTGGCGGGCGCCTGTAGTTCCAGCTACTTGGGAGGCTGAGGCAGGAGAACTGCTTGAACCTGGGAGGCGGAGCTTGCAGTGAGCCGAGATTGCGCCACTACACTCCAGCCTGGGTGACAGAGCGAGACTCTATCTCAAAAAAACAAAACATATATTTATCCCCACCTTTTGTGTACACAAACGGGCTATGAAAAGCTTACAGAAGTACACACAATACTGCAGGTAACAGTGTTAAGGATGAGCGTACCATGAAGTACGTACCCTGGAGCCGATGCCCTGCATGACAGTGCATGTCTGCCCCACAGGTGTTCATGAAGTCTGTGAAGCTGGAGTGGGTGCAAGACAACATCAGGGCAGCCCAGGATCTGTGCGAGGAGGCCCTGCGGCACTATGAGGACTTCCCCAAGCTGTGGATGATGAAGGGGCAGATCGAGGAGCAGAAGGAGATGATGGAGAGGGCGCGGGAAGCCTATAACCAGGGGGTACGTCTCTGCCTGCACCCTGGGGCTGCAGCTGACCCGGCATTCACAAAACTCAGCCCCCTGGTGCAGGGTCGTTGCCCTTCACCTCTGAGGAGATGTGGAGGGCTGGGGTTACAGCTGATGCAGCTGCAGACTCAGGACCCAAACCCTGGTCCCCTAACTGAGTTCTGTGCTTTTCCTTATATGAAGCTGCACACACTGCTCAGAAGTGCAGAGTGTGGCACACCTAAAGTAAAGGCAGGTGCATACAGACCTGTGTACATAGGTCCACAGCACCACCGCACACCTGTAAACCCACAAATGCAGAGTGTGAGGGGTGTTTTTCCATGGACATGGCAGCCCTGAGGCACTCGCTCACCCACTGCAGATGAGAAGCTGGGCATGGCTGTGTCCCAGTTCTTCATAGACACCACCTGAGCTGCTCTCTTACTTATTGGTTGCAGTTGAAGAAGTGTCCCCACTCCACACCCCTGTGGCTTTTGCTCTCTCGGCTGGAGGAGAAGATTGGGCAGCTTACTCGGGCACGGGCCATTTTGGAAAAGTCTCGTCTGAAGAACCCAAAGAACCCTGGGCTGTGGTGAGTCCTGGTGGGGGCAGCCCGGCCTCTGGGCACAGCTTTCCCATCAGGTGGGCCGCCCTCACGCAGCTGCTTGTGTGGAGTCACTTGTGCTTCCAGGCTCAGGGGCTTGGGGGGCGGTAGGTGCTGGCCATGAGAAGTCACGGTCCCTGCCTTGGGAGAGTTCGATGCTGTGACAGGCTGTGGACGGTTTGATGCAGTTTAATTTGTGTTCTGATGGAGGGTGCCTGGGAGAGGGAGGGGTTAATGATGGCTGGGATGAGGGAAGGATGGACCCCGGAGAGCCAGCTCCACAGAGCAGGTGGTGTGGAGGGCCCTGGAGGTGGGCAGGAGTCTGCTAGGTGCAGGCTGTGTTCATGGAGGTGCTGCGTCCAGCTCAGGATGACAGGGCTGCAGCACTGCGTGGGCACTGCAGCAGACAGGCAGCTCCTGGGTGCCTTGTGCGGCCCTGGCCCTCCCAGGCTGGTCTTGCTTGTTCTGGATGCCCTCACCTGCATCTGGACAGCATCAGGATCTGAGGTCTTGCCTTGGGGCGGTTGCCAGTGGGGCTGGCAGGGATGTGGGCACCAGTGCCTTGCTTCTGTGGTGGATGAGCTCTGCTGTGCAGGGAATGGAGTTTTTGCTGCTGTGACTGTGTGGAGAGCCCTTCAGACAAGGCTTCCCAGAAGCTACCAGAATATGTGCTGTTGGTAGACGGCTGTGGGACCTCCTCCAACCTGTCTCCTCAGGTTGGAGTCCGTGCGGCTGGAGTACCGTGCAGGGCTGAAGAACATCGCAAATACGCTCATGGCCAAGGCGCTGCAGGAGTGCCCTAACTCCGGTAAGGGGGTGCCCTGACTCCGGACTCCAGTAAGGGGGTGCCCTGACTCCGGTAAGGGGGTGCTTCCTGGCTTCCCAGCCTCAGCAGGGCTGGCGCTTCCTGAGGGAGTGGGGGCTCAGGCTTCAGAGGGACTTTATTAAAATGTGTTGTTTGTGTGAATCAGTCAAAAGTTTCAGCTATACTTGGCCATTAAGACATTTTAATGAAATTCTTGGCCTCAAAATGGGAGAATTTGATTTCATGTTCTGAAGTGTTATCATTTCTTTTTCTTTTAAAATTTAAAAGAAATTGGCCAGGTGTAGTGGCTCATGCCTGTAATCTCAGCACTTTGAGAGACTGAGGCAGGAGGATCACTTGAGTCCAGGAGTCCATCGCTTGAGACCAGCCTGGGCAACATGGTGAAACCCTGTCTCTACAAAAAATACAAAAATTAGCCAGGCACAGTGGCATGTGCCTGTGGTCCCAGCTACTTGGGAGACTGAGGCACGAGAATCACTTGAACCTGGGAAACAGAGGTTGCGGTGAGCCAAGATCACGCCACTGCCCTCCAGCCTGGGCAACAGGAGTGAAACCCTGTCTCAAAAAATAAATAAATAGGTCAAGAGGGGTGGCTCACGCCTGTAATCCCAGCACTTTGGGAGGCCGAGGTGGGCGGATCACCTGAGGTCAGGAGTTCGAGACCAGCCTGGCCAACATGGTGAAACCTCGTCTCTACTAAAATACAAAAATGAGCTGGGTATGGTGGCGTGCGCCTGTAATCCCAGCTACTCGGGAGGCTGAGGCAGGAGAATTGCTTGAGCCCGGGAGTGGGAGGTTGCAGTGAGCCGAGATTGCACCATTGCACTCCAGCCTGAACGACAGAGTGAGACTCTGCAGCGTGTCTCCTCTGTGCCCTCAGGGCTGCCATGGTTTTGGGTGGGCCAGAGCGCTCATCCTTTGTGGTTCTCCTTGCACAAGTTCTGCGAGCCGTGTGTGGGAGGCCCCTGTCATGGTCTGAGGACGTCCCGGGTTACAATCTGTAGGCACCTTTCCAGAACCGGAGGCTGGAGTGCAGGTCTTTGTTCTTTGTTTCTGAATTGCAGGTATCCTGTGGTCTGAGGCCATCTTCCTCGAGGCGAGGCCCCAGAGGAGGACCAAGAGCGTGGATGCCCTGAAGAAGTGTGAGCATGACCCCCACGTGCTCCTGGCCGTGGCCAAGTGAGTGGGGCCCCCACAGGATTGCTGAACCTCGGAGTCCTAATGGGCTCTTTTTCCAGAGTCTGTCTGCCTCTCCCTGGTCATTGTAAAGATGCCCAGCAGCAGGGTGGGCTCCGCAATCCTTGGCTGCCATCGCTCCTGCTGTGGTCTGGGGCAGGCGCCTCTCCTGGCAGAGACAAACCTGAGGGTGCTGTGGTCAGAGACTCACCGGGGACGCATGTGGTTCACACTGGTGCGCTGGCTGCTGGGTCAGAGACTCACCGGGGACGTGACTCTGGAACCTCGCAGGCAGCAGAGCATGCAGACTCTAGGCACATGTGGGCAAAGGCCTGCCAGGTGTGGGGCACAGCAGGGAGTTCGGGGCCATCCCCGACCCACAGGGTCCCTGTTTCCTTCTAGAAAGAGGATGACAGTCTGAGAAGGAGCTGGGCCTGAGTGTGGGTCAGGAGGCTGGGAAGTGACCATGTGGGGGTGAACGGAGTTGTTGGAGGAACCCTGGGTTCCTGAGGCTGCAGCTCAGGACATGGGCTCACCTGGCAGAGGTGGCGTGTCTGGCCCCAGGAGCTCTCGTGTGCTGGCTTCCCCTCCACCTGCCCCGCCATGGGTCATGCAGAGACAACAGCCTTCCTAGTGCTGGCTCTTGGTTCTCTCCATCCCTTCTCCCCAGCACTGCTGGCAGTGGTGCTTGGTCTCCAGAGGTCTGGGTGCCGCCCCTGCAGGCTTGCCTGTAGGGCACCTCCTCTCCCCTGCCCGCAGGTCCCCGACAGATGAGAGAGGCTCCCCACAGGGAGGCTTGTGTCTGCCTGGTGCTCCCTTGGTCCTGCCCTGTGCGTCCACCTCCCAGAGTGACTTCTGGATGGCACTCTGATAGTGCAGCCATAAAACCTTATAAAAGGCTTTGCTAAAGTAAATAAGTCACTCCTTGCTATTCCCAAGCCAGTGTTTTGTGTGTCTGCTATCTGGGTTTGTGCTCTTTAAATCACAGTTTATCTAACACCAGGCAATTAAGAATACCACAAGGCTTAAAAAACAATCAGGTTATCAGAGTGTGAAATTATTCCGTTTGGCAACTGAGACGAACCCGAACAGCTGCCTGGAGTGGAGGATTCCTTGTGTTGTCTCTTGACTGTGGTGCCTCTGGCTCCAGGGGGAGGTGACCCTGAGGAGAGGGTGGCAGCAACGCAGAGTCCCAGGCCTGCCAGCATGCTCAGCAGCCAGCGCCCGCCATCCTTTCTCCAGCAGTGGGTGGGGGTGCCATGCACACCCTCACCTGGCCCCTAACAGTCAGCGTGGACCTCTTCAGGCCTGGTTTTCAGGTGTCTGTGTGTCTGGCAGGCACGGTGGTGTGACTCCTGTGGCCTGAGGGCTGTGGGCTGCAGGCCTAGGCCCTGGTGCTGCCCGGAGCCCACCTTCTCAGTGTTCACTGGGGTTGCTGCTGGAGGCCGGGTGGGGCAGGATGATCCCAGCAGGTGTCTCATTGAGGAGCAGAAACTGCATAACTTTCCCTCATCAAAGTTGCAACTTAATTTCGTGTCGGGTTTAGTTTCATCTCCTTGTATCTGACCTTAATTTTACGGAGTTGGAAGATCTTTCCCTGCGTGTGAACTTTTTAAGAAACAATTTGGGACAGGTGCGGTGGCTCATGCCTATAATACCAGCACTGGGAGGCTGAGGCAGGTGGATCACGAGGTCAGGAGTTTGAGACCACCCTGACCAACACAGTGAAACCCCGTCCCTACTAAAAATACAAAAATTAGCCAAGCGTGGTGGCGCTTGCCTGTAATCCCAGCTACTTAGGAGGCTGAGGCAGGAGAATGCCGTGAACCCGGGAGGTGGAGCTCGCAGTGAGCCGAAATCACACCACTGCACTCCAGCCTGGGCGACAGAGCAAGACTCCGTCTCAAAGAAAAAAAAAAAAAAAAGAAGAAACAATTTGGTTAGACCCGAGAAGAGCAGCTTCAAGTTAATGATCTGGGGTAATTTCTGGATGAGCCCAGGCCCTGCTCCTCGGGCCTTCTTGAAGGGAGCACCAGGGCTGTGGGTCAGGGATGAAGCTGATGGCCCTGAAGCCGTTCCCTTGCCCCAGAACACCGTCCTGCAGCCACTCACTCTGGGTTCACGTCCTTCTTCCGGAACAGGCTGTTTTGGAGTCAGCGGAAGATCACCAAGGCCAGGGAGTGGTTCCACCGTACTGTGAAGATTGACTCGGACCTGGGGGATGCCTGGGCCTTCTTCTACAAGTTTGAGCTGCAGCATGGCACTGAGGTGAGGCCCCTCGACAGACCGCTGCTCAGTGCCTTCTGGGACTGTGGCGCGGAGTTCCGCCAGCCCTGGGGGCTCTAGGAGGTGGCCACGGCCAGCGTGACTATGCCTGGGGTCGGGAGGATGGACCGGGGGTGTGGGGCACGGAATCCTCGACACCTCCCCACAAGGCAGTCTCTTCCTCCACATCCGTTTTCTGCTTATAGCCTCACAGCTCCACACCCTGGAATTGGGGCGCCCTGTCCATTAGAGTGGCCTATCTGCTGGCGTATTTTAATGAGTTATTTGCTGGCTGGGGCCTGGGCTCACTTTAGGAATGGGAATGGAGTTGGCCTTTTTCTTGGGCCTGAGCCTGGATGTGGCTTTCTAGGAGAGCCTGGACCACAGCCCCTCTGCTCCCACCCGCCCCCCTAGAGCCAGGCATTGTCAGAGCTGTGCTGGAGGCAGTCAGGCTGTCCTGGTCCTCCCTGGAAAGTGTTGCCAGCCCATGTGAACCCTAACTCCTTGTTTGGAGAAGGCAGATGTGAGCACTCGTGTGAGGCACAGACATGGGGAGCCTGGCTCAGTTCCTCATCTGTGTGCTGAGGCTGGTGGGGTCCATGCTCCTCAGGAGGTGGGGCTCCTTTGAGGAACACACCTGAAAGAGCCTTGCCTTCTGGTGCAGGGCCTGTGCTCTCTCGCCCACCAGTTGGGGTTGGTGCTGCCAGAGCCAGGTCTGCAGGGGGCAGGCGAGAAGCAGGCGAGGTCCGGGGAGTAGCATGGAGGACCCCTGCCTGACGTGCCCTGTGGTCCCCCCAGGAGCAGCAGGAGGAGGTGAGGAAGCGCTGTGAGAGTGCAGAGCCTCGGCATGGGGAGCTGTGGTGCGCCGTGTCCAAGGACATTGCCAACTGGCAGAAGAAGATCGGGGACATCCTTAGGCTGGTGGCCGGCCGCATCAAGAACACCTTCTGATTGACCAGTCGCCGTGGCCGGTCTCCGTGGGGCAGGGCTGGGCCGCATGTGGAAGGGCTCTGAGCTGTGTCCTCCTTCATTAAAAGTTTTTATGTCTCGTGTCAGAACAGGCAGCCTGCTGGTTTTCTCTGGGGCCCTTCCCTGGCTCCTGCTTCTGCTGCCCCAGTCTGGCCTGTCCTGGCCTGTCCCACGCTGTCCTGGGGTGGCTGTGATTGCCCTTGCTTGGACAGAAGCCTCTTGCAGACAGCCGGTGTCTCACAGAGGAGGCACTGTGGAGGTGCCCTGGTTCCCCAAGACTGTGGAGAAGATGGTGGGGGTGCAGATGTTCTGGCCAAAAGCCCTGTGTGAGGACAGCTGGAGACAGTGGGGACTGAGCTGCATGCGGGACACAGGTGCTTGCAGGAGCCTGGCAGCTGCCTGCAAGGGTCTTGGTCAGGGGACAGCTGGGGCCTCCCTGGGGTCTGAGTGCGAACAGGAGAACTCAGCTCTGCTCAAGGCCTCTCCACACAGCCTCCTGGGCTCCTCAGGCAGGTGCCGAGTGACAGTGTCACCAGTAAGAGGTGTTCTTTGTTTTGGAGGTGAGTTTATTTATTTATTTTTGAGACAGAGTCTTGCTCTGTCGCCCAGGCTGGAGTGCAGTGGCGCGATCTTGGCTCACTGCAACCTCTGCCTCCTGGGTTCAAGCAATTCTCCTGTCTCAGCCTCCCGAGTAGCTGGGACTACAGGCGCCCACTGCCAAACTCCTGACCTCAGGAGATCCATCTGCCTCAGCTTCCCAAAGTGCTGGGATTGCAGGCGTGAGCCACCGCACCCGGCCGTGAGTTTATTTTTGCTAATTTATCATTCGCAGTTTAACCCTAAAGCCCTTGTAATGGTTCTCATCTCTAGGTTGAACGTTGATCACCTGAGAGACTTGGATTCTCTTCAGCCTTAGCTGTGTAAGGATAAAGGACGTCCTCAGGCCTGGGATCATGTGTGTGCATTCAGTTGGGAGCCAGCTGGCTCTTGTGTAGGCCGGAGCTAGAGACATCTGGCTGGAGGTCATGGCTGGCGCAGAGGGTGTGGGTGGACAGTCGCTCAGGCCTGCGGAGGAGGACGAGGGTGCTGTCATGTGGGCCGAGAAGGCTGCTGGAGAGCAGCTGTCCCTGGATGTTCCTTGTGAGAGGGGAGCCCTGGAGGGTCCCAGCCTGTCTTGTGGTACCAATGGCAGGGCCTGTGGTGGTGGTCAGTCACTGACCCACAGCTCTGCCCACCTGCACATGGGGCCTGTGCTAGGCCTTGTGGTCTGCCTGCCCTGCTCCTGACGAGTGAGAATGGCTGGGGTGGGAGATCCCTGCCTGCACGTGGGGTGGTCCTAGTAGACCAGAATGTGGGTGTGGGTCCCCCTTTCCTGTGGGTCTGGGGACCTTGAGGACATGGTCAATCCCGGGCAAGGGACCTGCCACCCCCGTGTGGGGTCAGGAACTGCTGGTTGGTCTCTGCTCGGCAGGCAACCTGGGGTCCAGCTCAAATTGTTGGAATCTGGAAGTCCTTCCTCTTGCCCTGTCCTGAGGAGCAGCTGCAGGAGCTTCATCAGTGTTTTCACTAAAACTTATGGAGGAGTTTCCTTTGATCTCTCATGGAGAGATGGAAGCATGAGGGAGCCTTCAAAATTTATTCTGAAGATGAAGAGAGTCCTGCAGCTTTTTGGAGTTTGTAAAGTCAGCCCAGCCCTGTACAGATGTGGAAACCGAGGCCTAGGAAGGAAGCACTTCTCTGACTTCAGAGCTGAACATGGCCAGTGCTTGGTGGGCATTGAGGGGTCACACAGAAAAGAATGTGTCACGCCATGTGCAGGGGAGACTTCCTGCAGGGCCCTTGGAAAGTTCCAGAGCCCTTACATTGTCCATGTGTGAGTGTCTCTTTCTTGCCTGTGTGGGGTTTTCTCAGATGCTTTGAGTTGGCCAAACCACAGTTGTGCACCACTTGACGGTAGGGATACGTTCTGAGAAACACCTCGTTAGGCGATATTGTCTTGCAAATGTTAAAGGGTGCATTTACACAAGGCTGGCAGGCAAGGCCTCCTGCACCCGCAGGCTGTGTGCCCTGGTGCCAGAGCCTGGGGCTCCTGGGCTGCAGACCTGCACAGCCTGTCACAGCATTTAATCACATCCAAACACGGAAAAGGCAAAAACGTAAAGATGCAGTGTTAGAATCCTAGGGGACTCCTGTCACCTGTGTGGTCTGTTCTTGACTATTGTGTGAGTCACTGACTTTTCCCCCTGGGAAACTACCTTGTCTTCAACTGAAATTTTTTCAGCCTGCAAAGATGAGTTGTGCCTCAGAGGTTGCTCTTATTCTGAGGTGTCTCTTCACCACTGCCTGTCAGGCTGCTAACCAGAGTGCCTGCCCCAGACCACAGCAGAAGCGACAGCAGCCAAGGATCGGGGGAGCCCACCCTGCTCCCAGGTATCTTTACGGCAGGCAGCAGAGTGACAGCCTCAGACTTGACCTCCCCAGCCAGAGACCCCTCAGCCCAGGAGGAGTGAGGCCGGGCCAGCGGCGGGGGCCCGGGAAGCCCCATGTCTTGGGACCTGCTGGGGCAGGGCCCCCTGGATGTCAGGCTACAGGTCCGGCAGCTGGGGAGGGGATGAGGGCCTCCCACCAGTTCTGCCCATCAGCCAGATCCCTGGGAGAGGCAGCACTTGCTGGCCACGGTCGGCCCCAGTCTCACCTGGCTCCCCTCCCCCACCAGCTGGGCCCTGTACCGCCCCAGCCCACGCGGCGCCTCACCCCTCCTTGACAGCAGTATCTCTGGGACTGACAAGTTAATCCAAGACCCACAGTAGCCCTGGATCCCCTGGGAGAGGTGGCTGCTCAGCTCCAGGGCCAGGTTAATTGAAGTGATAGGGAGTGGGGAGAGGGAGGGGAGCAGGGCTGGGATTGTGTGGCCTCTCCTTCCCTCTCCTGCTCCCTCCCTCAGCTTGGAGGAGCCAACTTCAAAAGCCTCCGCCTGGCCTGCCCCTCTGCAGTCGTCCAGGCAGCCTGTCCAGGGAAGCGGTTGGCTGGTGTTGGACCTGGTGCGGCAGTGCACACCCCATCCGAGGACCCCAGGATCATGTGTGTGGCCTGCTGGCGGGAGTGAGGGAGGGCAAGACCCTGAAAGGCCCATGGTGAGCAGCTGTGGGCCTCCTCTAGGGAGGGGGCTCACTTGGGTGGAGGGGCTGGGGGTACACACAGCTCAGGAGACACTGCTTGTTGCCCTGAGCCCCACCAGGAAATCTCCGGTCGGCTCTGGTCACTGTGTCACTGTGGGTGGCAGTGGGTGCATGTGCCCTGGCTTCTGGTAGTTGGAGGAAGGGGGCTCCTGGGTGCCGGGCCACCCTGTTCTAAGCTGGGCCGAGGCTTGAGCCCGGAAGTGGTACTAACAGGCCAGGTGGGACTCCCAGGGCAGCCAGTCGGCCCCACCTGGGTGGGACACAGCAGGTGCTGGACATCCTTGCAGCTCCAGCTGGCCTGCTCAGGGGTCAGGCTCTGGTTCTCGCTATGACCTCTGACCTAGAGCAGGCAGAGGGGATGACGTGGCAATTCTGAGCCACCAAGTTGGCTGTGGCATGTGTGGTTGGGGGGTCAGGTTTCAGGAAGGGGCCACAGCAAGCCATCTGCTCTTCAGCCATTGCTGCTTTGTGCTCCGAGCAGGAGCTGCCACCCCCCGCCAGGCCCCCAGCTCTATGCGAGGGTTGGGGTGCTGCTTGGTCAGCCTCCCCTGCCAGGGCTGGGAAGCCGAGTCGAGTCCTGTTATCTTGGTCGGGTTCGCATGATTAATTTCCAGCCCTAGATCTGCTGTCTTGACTCCATCCTGGGGGCCCAGGGGAAGGTTTGGGGCTGGCCCTTTTTGGGCGGCTGGGAACCTGGGGGCCGTCGGCTGTCTCCTTGACGTTTGGGCTTTATCGCTGCGGGAGCAGGCCCTCCACTTTGGGAGGCCTGTGGCACAGGCTGCCTGGAGGGATGGCGTGGGGCGGCTGGTACAGGCAGAGGGGCCTTTTGCAACTGTTGGGGCTGGATGTGGTGGCTCCTTCCTCCTCTGTAGCTTCTGGGAGTCCCCCCAGCTTTCCCCTTCCAATAGGGTGTGGCTTGGAGCTCTGAGCCCCTGCCCCAGTTGGGTTGGGGGTACAAGGAGTCCCCAGTTCCCACGTCTCTGTGAGCTAACCCAGAGGGTGCCAGTGTGGGAGGTGTGGAGTTGAATGGGCATGGCCATGAGTGAGACAGGCTGTAATGGGACAACTTCCTACTGTACCCCCACGAGCCTGCAGACCAGCCCCACTCGAGCTGTGCAGGGCCAGGGGGGCCCTGCTCTGTGCGGTCCTGAGGCTGCTCCACGCCTTGCTGGCCCCACTCCCACATGGACCACAGAGCCAGGCTCTCCTGCCTCTGGGCCTGCCCCCTCTGTCTCCTGCTGGGTTCTTCAGGGCTCAGTGACATCGCCTCCCAGCCCACATCACTCACCCCTTTCACATCTTTGCAGGGAGCATAGCGCTGTCTGGTTTGCAGACCTATCTGTTGTCACTCCTGATTTATCCCGCCAGGCCCGTGCCTACAGCCTTTCTTGATTGGTGACATGTCCATTTCATTCGCTCAGAGACCCCGTGGGGTGGGGCAGGGGGTGGGGCTTCTACGGAAACAAAGTGCAGGTGGGCTGGCTGCCCCCTGTGCTGGGAACACCCCCCAGGCCTAACCCCAACCTGCTGTCTCCTCCAGGTACCCCCCAAGCCTGCACTCTGGGCGCTCCTGCTGGCGCTGCTGGGGACCGCGCCAAGCCGCGCCTATTCCCCGGCCTGCAGCGTCCCCGACGTGCTCCGCCACTACCGCGCCATCATCTTCGAGGATCTGCAGGCCGCTGTGAAGTGGGGCGGGGCGGGGGCCGAAAAGACCAGGCCAGGCTCCAGACACTTTCATTTCATACAGAAAAACCTGACTAGACCCGGGAGCTCGGGACGGCGGGGACGGCCTCGGGCCTCCTGTGGCGCCCAGAAGGTATGGAGGAGGCGCCCCTACCCAAGCTCGCTGGCCTGCTCCTCTCTGTTTCCCCCCACCCCCACCCCGCCTTCCTCCCTTCCCTCCCCAGGAGCACAGTATCCTCCTGTCCATCTCGTCCCTGGGTCGGACCCTGCGCGGGGCGGTGGCCGGGGGCCGCCGCGGGGCCCTGGAGAGAGCTGCTTGGACCGTGGCTGTGCGCACCGAGGCGGTGATGCGGCGCCACTGCAGGACGCTGCGCCAGGTGTGCGTCCCTGAGTGCACCCGGGGCCAGACCTCCCTTAACCCCCGCAGGGCCGCCGCGCTTCCCGGGGCTCCACGGCCCTAGGCTGAGGTCGGGCTGGGCCGCGCCTCCCTTCCCGGGCCTGGCCGGGCCGGGCGCGGGAGCCGTGCGCTTTCGCTGACCGCCCTGTCCCCGACAGCGGAGCCGGCGGCCCAAGATGCGCCCTGCCCGGCGTCGCGGCGGCCGAAGGCAGCTCCTGCTGCGCGCCCTGGACGCCGTCGCCACCTGCTGGGAGAAGCTCTTCGCGCTGCGCGCCCCGGCCTCCAGGGGCTCCTAGCGCGGCCCGTCCTGGCCCTGCCTCCAGCGCCCTGCGCCGGGAGGAGAACCAGCGGGGCCGCGGCAGAGCCTGGAGACGCGCCTCGTTTTGTCGACTTGTTGGTGACCTCGGCCCCTCGCTCGACGCAGCCCGCGCTCCCTGGAGGGCCCAGGACTTGGAGAAGGGAGCGCGCCTGGCCGTCGCTGGGTCTCGGAAGAGGCCCGCCCTCCACGCGCCGAAGGCCTCAATAAACGGAGCTGGCGCTGCGGGTCCGGCACTCCCTTCGCCTGCCTCTCTGTGGGCCTAGGACCGCCCCGGGATCTGCGCTTCAGTGGCGGGGGGCGGTGGAGGGGGAATGCGGGGACCGGCACTTCCTGTGGCACCTGGACGGGGCGGAGCCGCCGCTCCCAGCCTCGGGCAGCAGAGGGCGGGCGCGGGACGCTGGGCGCGCTCCGGCTCCGTCAGCGGCTCCCGGCTGGGCGGAGGGCAGAGCGGGGGACTCCTGGGGCCCCTAAAACGTCACGTATCCGTCCTGCTCCACTTTGGACCGGGGCCGGGGGTGGAAATTGAGGGGAGGGGAAGGCTGGACTTGGTGAATTCGGAGCAAAACAACCGGATAAAGGAAACGGGCCCGAAGGGAAGCGGGAGCTGCGGGCCCTGGCTGTGAGCTTGGCCAGGCTATTTCCTGCTGCCTCTGGAGAGGTGGCCACGGCCCGGGCTCGGAGACTGCCCAGCCCCCTCTGCGGCACTGATCAGGCTGGGGCCTGCTTTCTGGCCCCTGGAACCCTCCATTTGTTGGGGGACTGTCCCCTGGTTCCCCCACCTGATGCGCAGGTCTGGGAGTCTGTCACCCCCCGTCCCTAATCTCGGCCCAAGGAGGAGCAGGGGAGGTAAAGTACCTGACACCTGTTACCCTCCCCTTCCCGGAAAGGCAGCGAGCAGGCTGTGCCTCTGGCATTCTGTGGGATCAGGGGCAGCAGCAGAAGAAAGAAGTAACCTCCCCAGCTGACCCTGGCCCAGCCCCACACTCTGTGTTCATGTATTTAGTCTGTGCAACGGGAGCTACTGTCTCTGTTTTATAGATGGGGAAACTGAAGCACGAGGAGGCTGTGAGACTTGCCCCAAATCACAGCCAGCAGTGTAAGAGCTGGCCTCAGACCTAGGCCCAGGGCACGGGATCTGCCACACGTCCCCTGCCTGGAGCCTGGGGGCCAAGCTTCCTGGACTTCAGAGCCTAGGACTCCCCTGCAGAGTTAGCACTTCTGACAGAGTCCCTGGCCATGCTCTGAGCACAAACACCTAGCAAGCGTTCCCAGCCCTAGTTCTGCATTGCCTGCTCCGTGGGGGCCAGTGGGGGCAAGTGTGGGAGAGATGAGGGGGAGATGCAGGGTGCAGGAGCCCCAGCTGGAGCCAAAGCACTTGAGGGAGGCGCTCAGACTTACCCTGAGGCAGCGGAAGGTCTTTGGTGAAAGAGGGATGTTAGAGTTGGAATCTAGAAAGAGCCCCGTGGCTTGTGTGGAGGGCTGGTGAGGGTGAAGGGGTGGAGAGAGGTCAAGGCTGCCCAGGGTCCTGGCTGCAGTACCTGGGTGGGTCTGTGGGGAGCCTGAACATGGGAAGCACTAAAGGGGGAGTGGGTCTGTTTGAGGGCCCTGAGGGAGCTGGGGAACTGTGGATGTGGCTGGGCTCAGCTGGGCGTGCTGGGGTGTGGAGCATAAGGTATGGACAGCAGAGCATGGCTAGGAGGCAGCTGAGCTGGGGCCTGGAGAAAGAGTCCAGGGTTCTGTGCTGGGCTCAGGGACAGGGTGGGGACAGGCCCTCCATGAAGGCTCCCACTGTCACATTGCCCCCAGGGGCAGCTGACTTCTTGCACTTGGACCTGCCCCAACCCTTGGGCCATGGGGAGGGCACTCCTCTCCTGTCCATGCATGACCTCCTGGGCTGCCCCTTGGCTCCTGCCCACCCACAGTGCTCCCGTTCTGCTCTTCAGAGCAATCAGAGGCTGGGGATGTGGGTGGGCAACAGAAACAGCTCCCTCTACCCTGACGGAGAAAGGTTCCAACAAACCACAGCCTCTTGGGGGCAGGAGGAGGAACAGAGGCCTCAGGATTTTGGGGACACATGTCCGTGCCTAGTCCTGGACCAGGACCACATGGATGGGTGAGAAGTCCTGCGTCCTGGCCCATGGCTCCTCTCCCTCATGCAGAATGGGAGCAGGACGGGCTTTGGGCCTCTGGGAGAAAGTTCACTTGTCCAGGGTGGGGACAGCCCAACCAGACTAGGTCTAGGGGCATGTGTGGAGCTACACGAAGAGGCCCAGAGCTACCGAGAGCCACAGAGACTAGGAGAGAAGCCGCAGGTGCCTGCTCAGACCTGAGAGGCTGAGGTCCTCTTTGGGCTCAGCACTGGGACCGTAGCTCTTCTGTAGCTCCATGAGGACAGAGGCATGTCTCTGTCAGCATGATACACCAGCACCTGGCCCAGGCTAGCACACGAGCTGCTCAACAAATGTTTGTTAGCTGGAACTGACCAGAACCAACCCAGAGATGGAAAGAGACTCACTGGCCCCACGGCTGATAGGGACAGAGCCATTGGCCACAGAACCACTGAGGGCAGATCCCATGGACTGGCCCTGTATGTCCATAGACCGACTGGTGGTGCCTTCCCTGCAGAGGCCCAGGGCAGGTGGCCTGAGCCCGGTTCTTTGTAAAATACTGTTTCTGGGTTGGGGCTGCATACAGTATTGTCCCGTCCCACCCTCATGCCTTCTCAGGGCTTGGCTGCTCCAGGGAGGTGGGGGCTGTGCCAGGGTAACAGATGGGGCCTGCAGGGCACTGGCTGGGGTTGTGCAACTTCCCACAGCCCAGGAGCCAGGCCCCTCCATGTGCCACACTGGGAGGAGGGGGCCAGGCAGGCTTTGAAGGGGGCCTGGGTCCCGAGGCCTCCCCAGACCGGGAGGCTTTGAAAGAACATCTGGAACTCAGGCAATTGGCTAACTAGTCTCTGGATTTGCAAAACCAAAAGTTAATCCTGACTTTGCCTCTTGTGTGTTCCCCACCCCTGCCCCCAAGCTCCTCTCTCTCCCTACCCCACCTCCACCTCTTCAGCGGTGGGGGGGTGCAGCCTCTCATGGTCTCCCAAAGCACCTTCCCCCACCACCGCCACCGGCCCCCACCCCAGCCTGGGAATTTTGCCGAAGCTGACTAGAGGGAGGTGGTGGGAAAGATGGATGTTGTCTGAGTACCTGCCATACCCAGGCCCTGTGAGCAGACAGGACAGACCACCACACCGTGGCTGGAGATGGCTGGGGGGCAGTGTGAGTGGTCCTCGGAGGAAACAGCTGCACCCCGACCTGGGAGGTGCCTGGCCTTGTGTGAGCTCTGAGCCCTGCAGGTGTGCGGGGAGGCCCCCCTGCTCCAGCTGTGGCTGACTCGGAAACAAGTCCCCCCAACTCCAGGAAACACATACTCACTGGTGGGGGGATGCCAGGTGCTGGGGCCCATTGTCTCTGCCAGTGCCTTCAGGACCCTAGGGGAGGCCCAACGACAGCCCCCATCCTGCCCCCTCCCCAGGAAAAAACGCAGCTTGGTAAACACAGAAACAACCATCGCTCCCTCCCCACTCTTCTCCCTCCCCATTAAAATCCGGAAGAGCCAGCGGGAGGTCGCACCTGCTGGGGGAAGTGAGTCCTTGTTTTGGGGGAAATGAGGAGGTCAGGCCTCTGGGGGCAGGGCAGAGCCGCGTGCGCTGGGGCGGTGGGCAGCCCTGGGGCTGGACGCGGGTTCCCGGGTCGCCTTCCGGCCTCGCTCCCGTCGGGAGGTCCCGACACGGGCTTCCTCGCAGCCTCCCCGCCTGGCCTGGCCCGATTTTGACAGCTGCGGTCGGGGGAAGAGGCGGCCAGGGCTCCCCACCAGGTGAGCAGTCCCTGTCTTTGGGCCGCCCCTGGCGCCCCCTGCCCGGCTTGAGGCCAGGGGTCCGGGCTGCGGCCCGAGATAAGCGCCGCGCCCGCCGCCGCTTCCTGCACTTCCAGCGCCGCCACTTCCTGTTTTCTCGCGCTGGCGGGCGGGGTCGTGGGGGACGGGACAGGGGTCGTGGGAGACGGGGTGGGGTCGTGGGAGACGGGGTGGGGTAGTGGGGGTTGGGACAGGTCATGGGGGATGGGACGGGGTCGTGGGGGACGGGACAGGGGTCGTGGGGGACGGGACAGGGGTCGTGGGGGACGCGGCGGGGTCATAGTAGACGGGGCGGGGGTCAGGGGGATGGGACAGGGGTCGTGGGAGAGGGAGCAGGGTCGGGGAGGATGGGGTGGGGTCCCGGGGAACAGGAGTTGCGGGGAGCGGGAGCAGGCGAGAGGAGTCTCAGTAAGAATGAACCTGGCTGGGCACGGTGGCTCACGCCTGTAATCCCAGCACTTTGGGAGGCCAAGGCGGGCAGATCATGAGGTTGGGAGTTCGAGACCAGCCTGGCCAACATGGTGAAACCTCGTCTCTACTTAATAATACAAAAATTAGCCGGGCGTGGTGGTGTGCGCCTGTAGTCCTAGCTCCTAGGGAGGCTGAGGCAGGAGAATCGCTTGAACCCGGGAGGTGGAGGTTGCAGTGAGCCAAGATCACACCACTGCACTCCAGCCTGGGCGACAGGGCGAGACTCCGTCTCAAAAAAAAAAAAAAAAAAAGAACCTAGGTGAGACCCTGCTCCTTCTGCTGGCCTGGAGCTGGCTCCTCGGGCTCCCTACCTGGCCTGGGGCAGAAGTGGTGGATGGGCTGGATGGAGGGTTGAGCCAGTCCCTGTAGGGCCTTAGTTTTGAGGGGGCCTGTTTGGGATTGGAGGTTTGCAGCTCTGGACCCTTCTTTCCAGGCATCTCTTCTAGCATGGGTTCCAGGTATTTAACATATTGTTCAGACTTTGTTATTAGAGATACGCATTTTTGTAATTTTAATAAAAACACATTTACACAAAACATTGTACACAAATGTTCATAGCAACATTATTCATTATCCATTATCATCATCAATAACATCACTTTTCATGATAGCCGAAAAGCAAAAACCATCAGTGTCCATCAGTTGCTGAATAAATAAAATGTGGTATGTTCATACAAGAAGGGGATGTTACTCAGCCACTAAAGGAATGGAACGCTGACAGGCCACAGCATGGGTGAACCTCGAAAGTGTGCAGGGTGAACCAAGCCAGCCAAGCCAGACACGAAAGGCCACATATAGTATATTATCCCACTTACACGAAATGTCCAGGCCAGACGCTGCAAATCCACAGAGACCAAAAGCAGTTTAGTGTTTATCAGGGGCAGGGGGCAGGAAAGAACAGGGAGTAATGGGTTTCTCTTGAGGGTAATGAAAAGCTCTAAAATTAAAGGTGGGTGTGGGGGCGCATGCCTGCAGTTCCAGCAAGACAGGGAGGATCACTTTTCGAGGCTGCAGGCGCTAAGATCATTTCTATGAATAGCCCCTGCACTCCAGCAGCCTGGGCAACATAGCAAGACCCCGTCTCTAAAAAATAAATAAATAAATAAATAAATAAATAAATAAAGGCCAGGTGTGGTAGCTCATGTCTATAACTGCAGCACTTTGGGAGGCCAGGTGTTCAAGACCTGCCTGGGAAACATAGGAGTCTGTACAGCAAACCAACAAGGAGCATAGCTCCGAGGTGGAGCATTTGATTGCAATAGACAGAATGCTCTAAAATAAGACAGTGGAGATGGTTTCCAGCCTTGTGACTACAACAAAACCACTCCATTGTATACTTAAATTTTGCGTAGGTTTTGTAGAACGTAAGTGGAGCGGTTGGGTTTTCTGGGGTGCTTTTCCTGCTGAGAGGTGGGGGCTGAGTGGTGGGGGGCTCAGGTCTTCACATGTGCCCTCCTTGCCTGCCCCAGCAGGACCTTGCTGGGGTCAAGTGTGCTCTTCGTCTGGTGTGTGGCTGGGTGTGTGTGTGTGTCTGTGTGGTGTTCCCAAGAGTGTGCAAAGTGTTGACTGTATCTGCTGGGAGAGGAGTGCACCATAGCCGCTCTCAGCCCCCATTTTCTCTGACTCTGCCCCTGGGCTGCCTGCTGGGGAGAGTTCAACACCTCACTCAGCTCACTCTAGGGACAAGCTGGGTCCTGGGCATGGGAGATGGGAGGGGAGCTGTGGCCAGTGCCAGGCAGGGCTGCTGGAACTTCTCGCCAGGAGCTAAGGCCTGACTCAGCTGGAGGAGGGTGGAGACTCCCTTGGAGCCTCAGGGAAGAAGGCAGACAAGGCCAGGAGCGGGAGGGGTGTGCAGCTGGTGCCAGGGCTGGAGTACCCAGGCCCTGGGGCGGTGGTCCCGCCTAGGAGGGCTGTTCAGCCTTCGATAGGTAGACGGGAGATCCCTGGGCCGGGCCCTGGGAGAGGCCCTGTAAGGAGACCCCACCCACCGCTGCCAAGGAGCCCTATTGGAACCAGGTGCCCTCAGTGGAAGCCTCTTTCATGTCCCCTTCTGATCCTTCTCCTGGGCATGTCCAGCCTCTGGGCTGGGACTTGCTTCAGCTCGGGCCCCTCACTATCCCCCAACCCTGGCACTTGGGGGAGGGACTTCTCACAGGTACCCACTCTGTCCCCTCCTCGCACAGACCATGGGGCTGTGTTGCCACCCAAGGTATCTTCCAAGCTCTCCACCCCATTGGCCTAGAGGGGGTGCAGTGGGGGTGAGGAGTCCAGAATAGGGGATGCGTGCTGGCCATGAGACTGCCACTGTGGCCTCCACCAGGCTGTCTGTTTCTGTCTGTGGGAGTGGCCGGGGAGATGCCCAGCCCAAACAGGGAGGTACTGGAGGCCGGGGGCAGGGGCTGTTCACATGAATTTAGGCAGCAGGACAGGCTGGGTCTGTTGTCTCTCTCCTGCCCTGATTGGGGGTTGGGGGAGGGGCGGGTGGTCTCATGCCTGGGTCAGCCACTTGCAGACTCTGGCTGCTGGGTCACCCTCTGGCTGAGGTCCCCATGGAAGGGGGTGCATCTTGGGCCTGCTGACCCCAGGGCTCCAGGGGGTGGGCAGAGCAGGAGTTGGTGGCCATGAGAGCTGGGTGTGGCTAGCACTCTCACCGGTGTGAGCATTTATCTCTTTTTTTTTTGAGACGGAGTCTCACTCTGTCGCCCAGGCTGGAGTGCAGTGCCGCGATCTCGGCTCACTGCAAGCTCCGCCTCCCGGGTTCACGCCATTCTCCTGCCTCAGCCTCTCCGAGTAGCTGGGACTACAGGCGCCCGCCACCACGCCCGGCTAATTTTGTGTATTTTTAGTAGAGACGGGGTTTCACCGTGGTATCGATCTCCTGACCTCATGATCTGCCCACCTCGGCCTCCCAAAGTGCTGGGATTACAAGCGTGAGCCACCACGCCCGGCCCGGTGTGAGCATTTATCTCATGGTATGATCCCAGGAAGAGTCCACGTTGGTGCCTCAGAGACCCCCCTCCCCCCCACCAAAAGACAGATGTGGCTTGTGTCCCTTTGGGTCTCACCGTCTCTGCCTTCCTGCTGTGTGCTGGCAGACAGTGCTTGGAAGACATGGGCGATGACCTGGGGGTCCTGTGGGTTGTGTCTGTGCCTGCCTGGTGCATCTCTCTCTGTCTCTGAGCCTGTCTCCTGCCCTCTTCAGCGTGTCTGTTTCTGTCTCCTCTGCGTGTCTCTCTCTGTCCCTTTATCTTTGAGTTCTGTGTGCTCTGCTGCCAATGGGGTGGGGAAGGGGCCCCAGGTGCAGCCCCTACTGGGGGCCCATCTGAGGGGTGGTACTCATGCTGATTAACATAGAGGTGACATGCCCTGCTCGAGGGGGAGGGTACCTGTAAAATAGCCCCATCCCACCCCCTCCACACACACACTCAGGCAGCAGGCACATGTCCATCCCGCCCAGGCTTGCTGCACATCCACGTGCCACACACACGCTGTCACCTGCATGAAGGGCCACACTGGGAGTCTCATTCCCACACATGCAGAACCACACAGACACACTGTCAGAGGTGTGTGCTCCCCCGTACCTGGGAGGCTGAGCCGTGAGTGAGTTTCCACACCAGGGCGGTCAAGGTTCAGCTCTCCCCACCAACTCCCCACCTATGCAGAGGGGGTGCTGGGGCAGGATATGCCCTTCCCCCAGGAGGGAGGTGCATGCCCCTCCTCTTGGCTTATACCTGCCAGGCCCTAGGGAGTGTGTCTGTGTCTGGGTGTTCACTTCTGGGGGTGATTACTCCAACCTTCCCTGAACACGTGGGTTCGAGGTCGAGAGGACCAAGAGGTCAGCATGGAAAGACGGTGTCCAGGCCGGGCGCTGGGCTCACGCCTGTAATCCCAGCACTTTGGGAGGCCGAGGCGGGCGGATCACGAGGTCAGGAGATCGAGACCATCTTGGCCAACAGGGTGAAACCCCGTCTCTACTAAAAATACAAGTTAGCCACGCGTGGTGGCGGGCGCCTGTAGTCCCAGCTACTCAGGAGGCTGAGCAGGAGAATGGTGTGAACCCAGGAGGCGGAGCTTGCAATGAGCCGAGATTGCTCCACCGCACTCCAGCCTGGGTGACAGAGCGAGACTCCGTCTCAAAAAAAAAGAAAGAAAAAGAAAGAGGGCGTCCAGTCCTCCTGGGGGCTAGTGAGATACGGCTCCAGAGTTGGGGGTCTTGGGATGTGAGGCCTGGGCTCTCCTGCCTTGGCCATGGGCCCCATCTCTGGGCAGAGCTGGACAGGTCACCTAGGTGGGGGGGAGCGCTGTGGGTGTAGCATGGTGCTGTCCTCCCTGGGGTGAGTTAGAACAGCTGACGGAGACCCTGGAATCTGTGTCTGCACGTGGGCTGCCAACCTGCCAGCCTCCCTCAGGAAGGGGGCCGTACTGGGCAGTCCTTGGGCATGGAAGTTTAAGGCGGAGGCAAGGGCGATGAAAACCTGTTGGGGGTGTGACGGGATTGCTGGTATAGTCTGACCTCCAATAGGCTTAACATGGGGGGTGGGACAGGAGGGGAGTGGAGGGCTTCGGGGAGTGTGGACCCCATGTCTGCTACCCAGCTTTCTAGGATGTGTCACGGAAGGAGGAAGGAGTGCTATGGGGTTCAAGCTAGGAGTCAGGCTCCCTGCGGGTGATTCGGAGGGAAGGGGCGTCCAGGACTATTTGGGAAACTGCTTTTCCCTCCCTGCAAACACCACAGATGTCAGTGTGCAGAGGAAAGGCCCGAGGATTTATTGTGGTCCCTCCGCCCGGGGACCCAGCTCCAGGCTCCTCCTTTACAGCAAGCAAACATCTGTATTCCTCACATTTCAAAAGCCTTTGCCACAGTGACGCTTCTGATCACTGAAACTTCTTGAAAGAAAAGCTTAAGAGTTTAATTAAAAATTAAATATATTGTATTAGGTATATTTTTTAAAAAAGGCAAAGTAAAAAATATTAATACAATCTGGTTGTAGAAAATACACTGCAAGAAAAGGAACAGGTGCTTCAAAAATGTAACCCTGGCAACTCTGCCAACAGGTCCTGGGCTTGGGCTTCCTGGAAAAGCCCCAGGACACGTGGGAACTCCAGGCACCCTCGCAGGGGCCCCCTGAGGGCAGGTGGCCCAGAAGCCCAGGAAGGGTGGCCTGGGAGGCGGAACGGGCGCAAGGCCGAGCATCACTGGCTCCTAGGGGGCTGTGACATGGAGCCAAACATACACGCGTATGAGAGAGCAGAGCGGCAGCGACGCGGTCGGAGCGGTCGCAGGGGCTGCGGGAGGAAGCGCTGCAGGGACCCGGGCAGCGCCGGCGGCTTAGCCGGAGATGCACGCGCTGTAATAGACCGCGCTGCTGGCGTCCGACAGCGCGGAGATCAGGCTGCTCTCCTCGGGGCAGGACATGGCGCGCGGGCCCAGTTTGGCCAGTGCCACGTGGTACGGGAGCCCGGGGGCGTCGGGCCGAGTCCGGCTGCAGTTGAGGTACTGGTCGAACTCGGTGAGGTCCACGTCGGCCCACAGATCGGCGGCGGGCCCCAGCGGCTCAGCGCTCTCCAGCGGCGGGGCCTCGGGCGGCGGCGACAGCGGGCCGGGGTACGGGCCGGGCGTGCCCAGGGTGCCGTAGTACAGGCCAGCGAGCGGCGCCGCGGGGGGCGCGGTCCTGAGCGCCTCCGCCAGGGGAGCCCCGTAGCAACCGCCGGGGTCCCGGGACAACTCGGTGGGCGCGTAGGGCGCGCGGAAGGCCCGCAGGGCACAGTCCTCGGGCGCCGCGGGCGGCGGGAAGAAGGCAGCCTCGCCGGGCTCCAGGCCGTCCAGAGGCGAGCGCTCGGGCGTGGGCAGCCCCAGGCCGTCGAACTCGGCGCCCAGCGGGGGCAGCTCGCGGAAGGCGCGAGCCGAGCCAGGCGCCGCGGGGAAAGGCTCGGGCGGTGGCTGCGGGGGCGCTAATCCCGGGAGCAGGAGGCCGGGCTCCAGCCGCCGGGCCTTGCGCGCCTGCTTCTTGCGGCGCGGCCGGTACTTGTAGTTGGGGTGGTCGCGCAAGTGCTGCACGCGCAGCCGTTCGGCTTCCTCCACGAAGGGCCGCTTCTCCGCCGCGTTCAGCTCCTTCCACGCTTTGCCTGCGGGCCGCGGGCGCCAGTGAGTGCAACGTCGTCGGGCGGGTGGGCGCCGAGCCCTCCGTGCGCCTGGGACGCCCCGCGAGGGTTTGGCGCAGCCCCAGTGCGCCGCGGCCCGGGACCCCCGCCTCCCCCGCCCCACCCCGGCCCGAGCCCCCCCCGCCCGCTCCCCCTTCTCTGCCGCCCTCCCGCCGCTCACCCAGCATCTTGCTGAGCACCGCGTTGTGCAGGTCCGGGTTCTGCTGAGCCAGCCGCTTGCGCTCGTCCTTTGCCCACACCATGAAGGCGTTCATGGGCCGCCGGATGCGTGACTCGTCTGCCGCCTGGCGTTCCCCGCGGCCGGCCGGGCTGAGGCCATAGCGCCCCGGCTCGGGGCTGCGCGGCGGACTGCGCTGCGGGCTGGGCGGCGAGTCGGGCGCGGCGAGGGCGGCGGGGACGGCGGCGAGGCCGCGCGTGTCAGCGGCGGCCCCGTGTCCCGGGGCCCATGCACAGTCGCGGCGGGCGGGCGGGTCGTCCTGTGCGCCGTAGCCGGGCGGCGATCTCTGCATTCCAGCTGGGCGCGGCCTGGGCGGAACGGAGCGCGGGAGCGCGGCGGGCGGGCGGCGGGCACTGCGGAGCCGGGCGCAAGGGCGCGGGCCAGGCCGGGAGGGCGGATGGCAGTGGGGACGGCGGTGGCCTCGGGCCGGGCGGGCGCCCAGATATAGCGGCTCAGGGCCAATCGGCGGCGGGGCGGGCGGGCCGGGGCGGGTCGGGGCCGCCTCCTCCCCGGGGGCTCCCTTTCTTCTCAGGCCGGGCGCGATTCCACCGAGGCCTCCCCCGCGCACAGCCCCCCCCCACCTCCCCCGCAACCTCTCAGAAGGAGAGACCCCCGGGTGGGAAAGAAAGGGCTGCTGATGTGGGCCGGTGCTGCCAGACTTTCAGAGGCGAGCTGCCACCCACCCACGGAGTCGGACCCCCGGGCAGTAACTGGGAGGGCGGCAGTGTCCCGCTGGTTGCCGTTCCCCGCACTCCGTAGGAGGCTCCGTGGGGAGGAGAGGGCTCCTTTTCACACCAAGTTCTGGGCAGGCTGCCTTCCCAACAGCCGGTAAGTCCTTCCTGGAGTGCAGCGCCTTCAGAAAAGCCCCCGTCTTTGGGGAGGCGCTCTGAGTACCCAGGGGCGCCCGTGCTGCAAACTCCACACCCGTGTGTAACCGTCAGCACCAGGGAATTTGAATGCCTTTATGGGACAAGATGGTCTTCGTGTTTCTGTCCTCACTCCCAAACCAACTCTGGCACAAGGCAAAGCTGACACAGGGAGGGAGAGAACAGAGGCCCCGGACGCAGCCCACAAAGAGAACGGGGAGCAGGGATGCAGAGGCTGTGGCGTCCTCCCTGGCCCCCCAGGCCCTTGGGGAAGGGGCTCGGACTCGCAGTGGCTGGCTGGCTCCCCTCCCCAGCCCAGGCCACCACTGCAGCAAGAGGCAGGGCCGACCTGAGCCCTTCCTGCTGGCCCCTCCCGGGACCCTCTGACCTGGGTGGGGGCGGGTTCCAGAGGAGCGTCCAGCTTCCTGAATTTTCACTGTCCCCTTCCCACCCCATCAGGAGGGGATCTGGGCTCCAGAGCTGAGGGTCTCCCTCTGGAGGTCCTCCCCTCCCACTGCCACGCATGTTCTGCTGGAGAAGGGTTGGGTGTCCCCAGCAGCCCTCCAGGCAGGGTCAGAATCTCCCCACCTCGCGGCACATCTCCTCATAGCCTGGAGGCTCCCCAGCTCCCCCGCCCCCCACACCGCGCCGGGAGCCCCATGGGTAGAGGCCACAGGTCTTGGTGACCCTGAGCCTGTGTGGCCAGAAGCTCTTGGTTTTCTGTCCCTGCCAGCCTCGCTAGGGCCACATCCAGCCTGTGTTATGAATGGAGTGGGCCCCACGTGGGCCTTGCAGTGCCCCTTAGAGGCTGTTCCTGAACTGTCCCCAGGGCCGCTCCTGCCCTGAGGCCAGCACCCCCACAGGGGCACCCCCACCGAGGGCTGTCGTGGTCAGTGTCCAGCCCTCCCCAAAGCCCCACATCACAGTCTGTCTCCACGCCCATCGTCCCAGCATACGGGGCTGGGTCTCCCAGTCTGGTCTCCAGATCTCCTGTCACTCCAGTTTGCCCCACGGGCCTAGCACCTGGTTCACAGACACTGAGCCCGTGCTGGCTAATGGGGGGCCCGTGGGGCACCAGGAGGTGCGGCTTCTGGCTTTTCTGGGGAGGCAGGCAGGGTTGTGGCCACAGGGATGGATGGGCTCACAGGCTTCTGCCGGATGGTGCCAGTTCTCCTTTAATCTCCGTGTGGGTGGCTGGACCCTTGGCCAAGTCTCAGTGTGGGTGGGCCTCCTGGGCAGCTGGCAGGAGGGTGCAGGGGGGTGGAGCTGTGTGAAGACCCCCAAAGGGCTACCACTTGGCAGAAGCTCTCTCTACTCACAACCTTAGGGATGCAGTCTGGGCTCAGCCTGGGCAGTGGCTGGTCACTGGGGCCTGGGAAAGAGGTCCTCGGGGTCCTCTGCAGCAGCCCTCCCACGTGGGGAAGGATTTGCAGTTCCCTGGGGGCCCTGCTTGGTCCTCTGCCGCCCCTGAGAGCCCAGAGTCACTGGAGCTGCTCTAAACAGAGTGGCAGGCAGTGTCCGGCATGACCTCATCGCCTCCGCGTCCCCCACAACACCCACCAGCAGCCGCCTTGCCTGGCGCCAGCCAATGACCCACCCTCTTGGCTGGGCTGTGGACTCAGGTGTCCGGCCGTCACGTCCTGTGAGCCGGGGCTGGGCGGGGAGCCTCCTGAGGTGCTCCTTTCCCTCTGCGTGGCAGGGAGGAGGCTGGCAGCCCTGGCCCAGTGTCCAGATGGGACAAAGTGGGGGTAGGGACCACAGCCAGGGTGGCGTGATCTGGAGCCGCAGGGCTGGGGGGACTCGCCAGGGCTGTACAGCGGATGGTGTGGGTGTGGCCAGCTGTGCTGAGGGAGGGGCATCCGATGTGTGTCTGTGCGTCTGTGTGTGGCCTGTGTCTGTCTGTCTGCCTGGGTGTGGGGTGAGGGGGACTCTAGTGCTAGAGGCTGCCCAGGGCCTCGGGAGCCAGGCAAGCTGGACGCTCCCAGGAAGAGATGAGGACCCATAATAGGTCCAGGACCAGGGGTCCAGCTCCGTGAAGTTTGGAGGGTCCCCGAGGCTTCTCTGGCCATTGAGCTTGGGCCCCAGCGTTCTCCAAAAGAGGGCAGGCAGTTCATGCGTCTAGGGGGATCCCTCTGCCTCGGGAACCCCACCTCAGTCTGTCCCGGACTAGGTGGGCTCCAGCCCACCCTTGGGAGGGAGCCTATCTGTAGCCCCCAAACCCCAGTCAGAAAGGCAGAGTTTGGGGCAAGCTTTCTCTACGAGGGTGGGGCTGGCCTGGGCACCGAGTGGACACTGTCCTCCTGCCTGCCACCTGCCCCTCTCCCTCAGCCTGGACAGGAACCCTGGCCTCCGAGTGAGGCCTGCAAAGGATGCTGGGTAGTCCCCTCCGTGACTCTGGGTGGGGGCTTGGCTTGGCGCGGCTCCGGGCCGGGATGGCGGGACCTCCCAGGCACTGCCTGGGCACAGACCTCCCAGGCTCCCACCAGCCCAGCCCCTGCGGCTGCAAGAGCAGCGAGGCTGGGACCAATTACCGAGTCCTGCAGGGCCTGGACCCTCCTGCTCCTCAAGGGTGAAGGTGGGGGTTCTTGTTGGATGCAGTTTCAGGTGGAGGGGGCTCTCTGGCCTCCCGAACCTCGGCTCTCTCCAGTTCAGATCCTACCTTCTGCCCACAGCTAACACCTCTTCCTACAGGGAGCCCCCGACCTCCCAGCCACTGTCCTCAAGAGGCCATAGCATTTTGGTCTCCTTCTGTCTGCAGCCTCGGTAGGGTTCCTTCGGGACCCACGGAGACATGTCTGGCTCCTCAGGAGCTCTGTATTTAGTGGGCCTCGTCCTGGGGTTGCGGCTCCAGGCCTAGTGAGACATGGCAGAGGCCAGAGCAGGGAGAATGCGAGGCTGGGTCTATGACGAGGCCGCCTGATGCCTCAGAACCAGGTGGACAGTTGTGTGCATGTCCCTCTTGGCCAATGACAGGTCCGGTTCAGGTGGCCCTTGCCCAGGGACAGACGCTTCTCCTGGCTCCGTGCCTTCCAGCTCTCAGTCCTGGTGCACAGCGTCACCGGGCTTCCGATAGCTGCCGGCCTCAACTCGGAGAGGGCAGGTGGGGCGGCAGGAGGTGCCTGTGCGTTCCTGGGCATGAGCAGGCATGAGAGGTGCACGTGTTCCTGCTCACCTGGGCGGCACCTCTCAACTGTCGGGTGTGGGGTTAGGGTTCACCTGACGATTTGCCACAGGCCAGTGGACCCGAGAGTTGCATGCAGAGCTGGGGTGTGCGGTGCAAGTGGGGAAGCGTCTGAAGGTGTGGGGTGTCGGAGGCTGTGCCGGGGGCCTGCAGGCTGGGGTGTGCGGTGCGAGTGGGGTGCTTTTGTAGTCTAAGGGGTGATGTGCCAGTCAGTCATCGTGTGGTGGCAGGGTCTCTTCTACTCTGGGTGCTAAGGGCCAGCAGGACCGAGAGGGGTGGGGGCTTCTCTGGGTCGAGGGCCACAGGGGGCTGGTGGGGGTGGGAGTGCTGAATGCACAGGGTGATGCTGGGCTGCGGGCAGCAGATGTGCTGTGGACAGTCAGGGTCGGGTCACCTGTGGCGAGCGGGGCTTCTGTAGGTGCTCCCAGGGCCCTGGTGATGTGGAACCTGTTCTCAAATTCTGGGGTGTTGTGCTGTGGTGGGCATGTACCTAGGGTGTTATCAAGGGCTGTGCCCACTTTTAGGGGCACTGGACAAGAGTCGGGGTGTCAGAGCAGCTGCTTGAGCTCTGGGGGGGGCATTGTGTGGCCCTCGGGGTGTCCTGCCCTGGGGGCGGCTGCAGGGCCACTTGTGTCCCTGGGTGTTGCTGCCTGCTGTGCGGCCTTCCCAGTGCTGTTTGTGTGTGTGTGTGGTGGGGGGTTCCATGGGAAGCAGGCTGGGGGGCTGGGCTGCTCTGGGTTTCTGAGGCAACAGCAGGGAGGGGCCAGGAAACTGCAGCTCAGGAAGGAAGGCTGGCCTTGCAGGAGGAGGGAGCCTGGGGCCAGCTTAGGCTGAGCAGGCGCCAGACATTCTGTCCTGCGGCCCCGGCCCCCACTGGCTGGGAGCTCCTGCCCAAGTCCCACTGGCCCCACCCTTGTCTCCGCCTCCGTGCTTGTATGGCTGCCTATTCAGGCCTTGGTGGCTCGGGCTTGGGTCTGTGGGTGACCTAGTCCTGTGCTTATGTGGGCCCCGGTCCGCTTGTGGCTCCGTAGAGGCCCAAATGGGGCTCTCAGTGTACCCTGCACAGTGGGGCATGTGTTAGCACACTCCGGTCCCCAGGGTCCCCGGAGGGCAGTGTCCACTCTGACTGCCCTGTCCTGGGCTGGCCCAGCCTCCTTCTCCCCTGCCAGGCTGGTAAATGGGGAGAGGGAGAACACCCTCCAGGGGTCATCTGTCTCCCTGCCACAGAGGGGCACTGCAGGGCCGGATGCCTGAAGCTGTGTGTTTCATTTTGTTGCTTGTCCTGACATTGGTGACAGCCAGCTGGGGCTGCTACACGGGCTGGAGGGGGCAGGCCTGTGTTCTGGGGGCTCATCCACCCCTTCTATCTCAGGGACGGGCAATATCTACCCATCCATTTGTTATTGGGCACCTGCTGTGTAGCAGACCCTGTTTTAGGGGTTAGGAATTTGGCAGAGAACAAAACAGACAGGTCCCTGCCTGCGGGAAGCTTCCATTTTGGTGAGAAGAGACAATCAACAAATCTACACACAGGCGTGGTGGCTCACGCCTGTAATCCCAGCACTTTGGGAGGCTAAGGCGGGCGGATCACCTGAGGTCAGGAGTTTGAGACCAGCTTGGCCAATATGGTGAAACCCCTGTCTCTACTTAAAAAAAAAAAAAAAACAAAAATTAGCTAGGCGTGGTGGCGCATGTCTGCAATCCTAGCTACCCCGGAGGCTGAGGCATGAGAATCGATTGAACCTGGGAGGCGGAGGTTGCAGTGAGCCAAGATGGCACCACTGCACTCCAGCCTGGGTGACAGAGTAAGACTCCGTTTCCAGACAAAAACAAAAACAAAAAAAAATTAGCTGGGAGTGGTGGCACATGCTTGTAATCCCAGCTAGTAGGGAGGCTAAGGCACATGAACTGCTTGAACCTGGGAGGTGGAGGTTGCAGTGAGCCGAGATCCCACCACTACACTCCAGCCTGGGCGACAGAGGAAGACTGTTTCAAAAAACAAAAATGAAACAAAACAAACCTAACCAAAAACAAATTCACAAACCAGCGAGAACTTGGGGTGCTAGGTGTAGGGAGGGGGGCTGTGTCAGGGCCATACATGGTTTTTGCCCTTGGGGGTCCATGGGAGGAGTCTTTTCACAGAGGGAGGAGCATGTGCCAAGGCCCTGGGGCGGGGATGTCTGCTGGTGTGAGCAGAGCAGGGGGTGCAGAGAGGAAGGGATGAGGCTCAGAGGGAACAAGGACTGAGTTGGGTCTGGGAGGGTCTTGCATTTTCTGAGTGAGATGGGACCTTGGGAGGTTCTGAGTGGAGTGTGATCTGCCTCAGCTCAGCTGCTACGTGAAGACGGGGCTGTGTGGGGCAGGAGGGACGGGCTCACCACCAGCGGAGAAGGCAGGGGGCTCTCCTTCTGCAGGGGAGCCTGGCCAAGGTTGGCTCTCAGCCCCCATCTGGCTGCCCCAGAAGTCTCCCTGGTCTCTCTCTGGGAGGCCTGGGCCCCTGGGAGGTGCTGCCTCAGGGAACCCTGGTTTTGCTGCCCTGTGAGTCAGGTCTCCAGGCTTCACCCATAGCCCGGACCCCAAGGCTGCCTGGGGCCTCTGGGGAGGGGGAGGGTGGAGTGGCCGCCAGGCTGGCGGGCTGGCAGGGCAGCATTTCTGGGAATTGTGTGGGGGAAGTGCATTGTTAGAGCAAGCCTGGAGCAGGCCGCCAGGGCCGCCACTGGCCTCTGGGGATGCCTCTTGCCTCCCCCAGCGTTGCTTCTGTGGGAGGGAGCTGGGACTGGGCCAAGGCTATGGGCTGGGCTGGGGACTTTCCGAGAGACGCTGCCCTGGGCAGGTGGCTCTTCCCATTCTACAGACTGGGCAACTGAGGTCCAGAGAGCCGGGTGCTGCAGTGGCATAGCCAGGATCAGTGGGCGCCGTCCCCATCCCCTGCCCTCATCTGCTGGTGCATGGGACAGGGGAGCACTTGCTGGACCTAAGCCCCATCGCTGCCCTGCCGGTGGGCATCCAAGGGAGGCCTGGGTGGGGTCCACTGGGGTCACAGCTCAGCAGAGCCCCCAAGGTGGGCTGGAGGGTCTGATGGAACGGGGCGCAGAGACGGCGCCTAGGTGCTTGGGCTGTGGGAGGGCTGCCCGTGGGGTGGCAGGGGGTGGGGGCTCCTGGGGCTGCAGGATCCCCCAGCCCCCGCTCTGTGGTTGCAGGAAGCAAGGGGGGCTCCGTGTGAGTTTGGCAGCAGGAGCCTTCCCACCGCCGCGCTGCCTCAGCCAGAGGGGAAGCATGGATAGCGGCCACTGGGGTCATGGCCGGCTTTGGGCGGGCAGGGGGCAGGGGACACAAATAGAAAAATAAATGGCCCGAGTTTCCGACGTTTCCTGGACTCAGGATGGGGGAGGGGCAGGCCTTTGGGCCAAAGGTGCGGCCGGCCCTGTCGGGTGGACCGGGGGTTTCTCCCCAGACGCCTGTTGGGGCCAGGGCTGCCCCCTCAGACCTCCAAGGTGGGTCACATCTCCCCCTTAGAGCCCTCAGGACAGGGCCCTGTTGCCCACAGAGAATTCCTAAAGGCCTATCCGTATGTCCCCGTCCATAAAGACATCGAGTGTGGAGGACACCCTGGAGGAGACGGAACCCCCGTTTGCTGGGGCTCGGCCCCCGGTGAGGCTGGCCGCGGGTGACCGCAGAGACCTAGCCTGGTGTCGTGTGGCCGCTGGGTCTGTGAAGGAGAGTGAGGCACTCCTCACCCTGTGGCAGCTCCTAATCCGGAGGCCTCTCCCCTCCACCTGCATGTCGTGTGGCTGTGGCTCCCAGGACGAGACAGGCCCAGCGCCTGGAGTGGGTGAGTGAACGTCCCTCTCCTCCGCCGGCACTGCCTCCGCTGTGAGCCACCCTTCAGGCTACGTGCATTTCCGACTGTTCTCAGGGTTTAACCGAAACCGAACGTTAATCGTAGCCCTAACGCGGCTCAGTAGGACCCAGGCCTTGTCCCCTGGGCCGTGTGAGAGACAGACACTTGCTAACCAGTCCGCAGTGGCTCCCCGTGTGTGCGAGGCTCCTGCCTGCGTGTGTGCGTGTGCACGTGTGCCTGCACACAGGGCAAGGAAAGTTCTTCAGCTGCCGAGGGTGGGAGTAGGGGCTGGAGCAGCACCCTGCGGGGACGCCCCACAGGAGAATCGGCGCTTCTGATGTTGTCAGCCTCTGGGTGCAAATTCTGAGGGCACAGGAGCGTCTGGCAGCCCTGAGCAGCTTGCTGGGGAAGCTCCGCGGAGGAGGAAGTCCCGAGGTTGGTAAGGTCCAGGAGGGGTCTGCTGGGGGGCAGGAATGCACTGAGCAAGGTCCCAGAAGTCCAGAGCTCCTGAAGGACCCGGGACCAGGGGCACTGGGGAGTTTTGGGGTTGGTGGCTGCCACAGCCCTCACGAGCGAGGCCACTCTCTAGGACTGGCCACCTTCTCACCTCGGCCACTTCACAGTCCTGGGGGGCAGCTGTGGCTCTTGCTGGGAACCAACTGGACCTCTCTGGGGCTTAGGGGTGGGGTGGTGGTGAAGTGAGGCCCACCCGTCCGTGGCTCACTCCTGCCACCTAGAGGCCACTGTTCCTCACAGGCTCTGGGGCCAGTCACCTGCCTCTGCCCAGGGGATGGGACTATCCCACCGGATTGCAGGCTCCCTGATCACCAGGATGGGCCTATACCTCTCCGCCTGCAGTAGCTGCTTCCACGCAGGACTGGAGCATGTCAGGGTTCTGGACTCCTGTCATAGCGGAGTGGCTGCGGCCCGCAGGTCAGAGGCACCCAACCTCTTCTGCTAACCCCCTTCCCTGCCTGTGCCGTCCACTCCTTTCTCCCCATCACCTGCCACTGCCATGAACCAGGCCACCAGTGACCCCATCCACCCTGTCCGACCAGGCTCCTCACGTGCCCAAATGCAGCCCCGTAGGCTGGGCCCACGGCTGACACCCTTCCTGAGGAATCCCTGACCTGCCAGCCATTGTCTTAAGATGCCATAGCATCTTGACCTCCCCCATCTGCAGCCTCTGTGGGCCTCCACTGGGACCCACTGAGACATGTCAGGCTCCTCACAAGCTCTGTCTTGTCTGGCCATGCCCAGGGACCCAGGAGGTAGAAGAGCACCTGGCATCTCATGGAGGAGGAAAAGGGCCCAGAGGGGGACCTCCGCTCTGACTCAGCAAGGGCTGAGTCCCAGTTCCCGGAGTCCTAGTTGAGGCTCCTCCTACACAGTGCACAAGGTAGAATTCATGGGATCATCAAGGAAGCCAGTTCTACCAACACACAGTTACGCAAATATTTTCTTAAAGTGTGATATCAAAACCCAAGTGCTTCTTTACCAATCTGCTGAACAAGATGTGACCCACTGAGCAGCCTCTGCAGTTCCAGCAGCAGCGAGTGTGGGGGTACGAGGCAGTTCCCATCTGTGCCGGGTCAGCCATGGGCCCAGCTGACCAGATTTGGTTCATGGCCTCGTTCATAACTGAACAAACGATACCTTTTAGAGGTCAGAGGTCAGTATAGGAGATGATGGGCCGGGCACAGTGGCTCACGCCTGTAATCCCAGCACTTTGGGAGGCCGAGGTGGGCGGATCAGCTGAGGTCAGGAGTGGAGACCCTTCAAGTCTTCATATATGCCCAAACGATGGGGTTCTGACCACAAGGACTTGCTTGGATGGTCTAGGCTGGAAGCTATGTCCCCAGCCTCACCAATATGATGTAACCTCGTCTCTACTAAAAATACAAACATATTAGCCAGGTGTGGTGGCGCCCGCCTGTAATCCCAGCTACTTGGGAGGCTGAGACAAGAGAATCGCTTGAACCTGGGATGCGGAGGTTGCAGTGAGCCAAGATCGTGCCACTGCACTCCAGCCTGGGCAACAAGGGTGAAACTCCGTCTCAAAAAAAAAAAAGATGATGGTTTCTTCCCACCAGTTTATTTTCTGTCAGAGGTTTGGTCTCTGACCCCCTGGATTGTTGAGACGCCTTGCACTGTTCCCTCCCATCTTGCCCGATCCCCCCCACCAGCTCCCAGGCCCAGTATGTCTCTGTCCCACCCCATCGTCACTATAGGCCCTGTCCTGCAGTGGGTTCTGTCCCTCCCTGCAGCTTGATAAGGTTGTTGGGGCTTCAATACACACTCCAGACCACATCCCTCTCCCTCCCAACTCTGGGACACTCTCTGCACCTCTGAAAAAAACTCCCAGCCCTTCTTGAGCCTCTCCCTTCCTCTGGGCACCCCTTGTTCCTTATCCATCCTGGCTGGCCTGTGGCCTGTACTTCTGATCTGCACACAGGTATCACAGAGGACAGAGACCCCAGGGCCCCAGCCCTTGGTGGGGGCGGGGAGTACAAGGGAGCAGTAGTCTTTGTTCTCAACCAGCTCCCTAGGTAATGCTTTGAGAGTTACTGTGCTAGGTGATCTTTGTGGCTGAAAACATTCAGATGAACCAGATATTTAAAAGCATCCCTCATGCAAAGTCCCTCCACTGGTTGGGCCACCCTGGGGAGGGTCAAGGGTGGGTCTCTAGTCTGTTTTTCCGGGGCGTCTGTGTGCACTCTCTCCCCAGAACCTTGCGCTTGTCCATCCTAGGGAGAAATCAGGTGGGGGGCGGCCTCACTGCTGGCTCCTTGATGGTGACTTGCTCCAGGAGTCCGTGCTGATACCCCAGACCCCGCCCCACCAACACTTCAACCGGGACTGGGGCGTATGCACAACTGCACAGCCTCCTCTGACGGCTCCTTGATGCTTCTGGGATGTTGACCCTCTGTCCTTTCCGCCTCCACTCTGAGGAACTTGCAGCTCTCTGGGGTTAGTTCTCCTCTGTGCTGTCTGGGCTGTACCTCCTGCCCAGGAGGGGCCTCTCTATGCTCCAGCCCTTACCAGCATCTTAGGATCTGCAGTCCTGATACTTGGAGGTCTCCCCCACCCCCAGCTTGAGGGCTGGCTTCCCTTCGGTGGTCTTCAAATCAACTCACCCTCGGCCATTGGAGAAGCCTGTGTGTCTGGCCGGGCAGGCTCCGTGGATGTGTCCGGTGTCTTCACAGATGGTGGGAACCAGCTTTGAAACCCTGGCCGCCCAGACCTCCGAAGCCATGCCTTCTGGGGTTCCTGCACAAGGACGGTTCCAGTGCAGCTTCTACAGAACCCTGGCCAGCTCCTTGGTCTGGTTGTCAGCCATTGAGAGTGGTTGAAGGCTGGGTGGCTCTAGCCTCCCCTCGTACCTCTGATGAGGCTGGACCCTTCAAGTCTTCATATATGCCCAAACCATGGGATTCTGACCACGAGGACTTGCTTGGATGGTCTAGGCTGGAAGCTATGTCCCCAGCTCACTGTGAGGGGCAGAATCAGTCAGTATGGAAACCGTGTTCGTCTATTAATAATAATATAATAATATAATATCACGGGGTCTCTGTCTTACAAAGGCTTTGCTCCTCACAAGGAATTCTATGCTTTTCCCCTATGATTGAGTTTTTTTTTTTTTTTTTTTTGCGACAGAGTCTCACTCTGTTGCCAGGCTGGAGTGCAGTGGCATGATCTTGGCTCACTGCCAGCTCTGCCTCCTGGATTCAAGCGATTCTCCTGCCTCAGCCTCCTGAGTAGTTGGGACTACAGGCGCATGCCGCCACGCCTGGCTAATTTTTTTTTTTGTATTTTAGTAGAGATGGGGTTTCACCCTATTGCCCAGGCTGGTCTCAAACTCCTGAGCTCAGGTAGTCCACCTCCCAAAGTGCTAGGATTACAGGCATGAGCCACTGCGCCCGGCTTTTTTTTTTGAGACAGAGTCTCACTCTGTCACCCAGGCTGGAGTGTAGTGGCACAATCTGGGCTCACTGCAACCTCCGCCTCCTGGGTTCAAGAGATTCTCCTGCCTCAGCCTCACAAGTAGCTGGGACTACAGGCGCCCGCCACCACGCCCGGCTAATTTTTTGTTTGTTTGTTTTTGAGATGGAGTCTCACTCTGTCACCCAGGCTGGAGTGCAGTGGCATGATCTCCGCTCACTGCAAGCTCCGCCTCCCAGGTTCACGCCATTCTCCTGCCTCAGCCTCCCGAGTAGCTGGGACTACAGGCGCCCGCCACCACGCCCGGCTAATTTTTTGTATTTTTAGTAGAGATGGGGTTTCACCGTGTTAGTCAGGATGGTCTCGATCTCCTGACCTCGTGGTCCGTCCGCCTTGGCCTCCCAAAGTGCTGGGATTACAGGCGTGAGCCACCGTGCCTGGCCTAATTTTTGTATTTTTAGCAGAGACAGGGTTTCACCATGTTGGCCAGGCTGGTCTGGAACTCCTGACCTCAGATAATCCGCCCACCTCAGCCTCCCAAAGTGCTGGGATTACAGGTGTGAGCCACTGCGCCCGACCAAGATGAGTCTCTCTCTCTCTCTCTTTTGAGACGGAGTCTTGCTGTTGTCGGCCAGGGCTGGAGTGCAATGGTGCTATCTTGGCTCACTGCAACCTCCGCCTTCCGGGTTCCAGCAATTCTGCTTCAGCCTCCCAAGTAGCTGAGATTACAGGTGCCCGGCACCACACCTGGCTAATTTTTGTATTCTTTGTAGAGAAGGGGATTCACCATGTTGACCAGGCTGGTCTTGAACTCCTGACCTCAGGTGATCCACCTGCCTGGGCCTCCCAAAGCGCTGGGATTACAGGCGTGAGCCACTGTGCCTGGCTAAGATGAATCTCTTAACTGACCATATGTTCCTTTTCATTTTGGCTGCTGGGAAGCTCAGTTATATCTGATTAGTGCCACAGACAGCCCAAGAAATGCCCACCTGGCCTCATAGTTCCTTGGCCTGAACTTGAATGACTACAGGCTCCTTGGTCCACACCCTCCCCCAGGATTGTGCCCTCTCCAGGAAACCACCCAGCATCTGCATTACTGGGGAGCTGCCAGGCAGTGGTGGGGATGCTGGCCCTGCACCTGTCCCCGTCCTCAACCCTCCCTAGGCCTGGGCCATCTCTTCTGGCTGCCTGCAGTCTGGCCCTACCTAGGGACCTCCAACAATGGCAATGAGCACTAATTGTCATGCTCCATCCCCTCTCTGTTCTCAGGCATGTGATGTGAATCAGCTTACATCATCTTGACGGGAGCCCTGTGAGGTGGACACTTATTCCAGTTTCACAGGTGGGGAGACTGAGACACAGAGTGCTCAACGTGTAGAGCCCAGAATCTGCTCCCTGGTAGCTGACTTTGCAGGCAGGGGCCTTGCCCACGCAGCCTCTGCAGAGGCCCCCCGCACCTCGCGAACCCCAGCAGTGGCCCCTTCCAGACGCCACGTCCAGCTACCGCGCGCTCACACATGCAGGGCTCCACGAGAGGCCTCCCAGTGTGCGCGGCCTCTTGAAGAGGTAGCTCCACTCAGAGGCCCGAATGACCCAAACTCGGCTCTGGGAGGCTGGGGATGGCCTTCCAGGCCAAGGGGGGCGCGCGCAGGGCTCAGCGGGGCCCAAGGGCAGGGCTGAGGGCGCTGGGTCCTGAGCCACCCACCGAAGGACGCCGGGGGACAGCAAGGCCCGAAGCAGGAGGAGAGAAGGGAGCGGACTCCTGGGCCTCCTGGGACCCGGCCGCTCCGGGATGTCTGGGCTCCGGGAGGGGCGTGCCCGGGGCGCCTCCCTCGCGGGGTATTGTGGGACTACGAGTCGCTGGCGGCGGCGGGTCAGGACTACACTTCCCAGGAGGTTGTGCGCGCCGCGTGGCGCCTGGGAGTTGTGGTCCAGAGCGCTGGCGCGGCGGGCGGGGCGGGCGGGCGCGTGGACTACGTATCCTAGGATGCCGCGCGCGGCCGCGGGGCCGAGGGTTTGAACCGGGGGTCTGTCGTCCGCGGCGGGGCTGCGTCGGCTGCGGCGGGTGTGGGAGGTGGCGACGGCCGGGGCCGGGGTCCCTGCCCGGCTGCGGAGGCAGGCGCGAGGGGCGCGGGGGTCGCTGCTCCTGAGGCAATGATGGGCAAGGAGGAGGAGATTGCGCGGATCGCCCGGAGGCTGGACAAGATGGTGACCAAGAAGAGCGCGGTGAGGGGCGCGGGCCGCCAGGACCCCGGGAACCCCGCCCCGCCGAGACCCCGTCGAGCTCGCCGACCCCCGTTAGGGCCAGAAGACGACCTGAGGGGCAGGACGAGACCCCTTCCCGGCAGAGACTAACCGGGACGCAGGGGAGACCCCCACCCGTGGCCGAGACCCCTGCCCCGGGCCAGCCCTGCCGTTCACCCCGCAACCCCAGCAGAGGCCGCGATCAGGCCTGGACCTTGTCCCGGAGAGCCACCCGCTCTGGACTCAGACCTCCCCCTCGCCCGCAGTCACAGGCTCCGCACCCTTCCCTGTCCCTTAACTCCAGACCCCCAGCCTGGCCCGTCGACTCCTTCCTTGGCCTCGTCCCGCCTCTCGGAGCCCCCGGAGTGTTCGGGCCTCCTCTGCGGGCTGCCCCAGCCCTTTTCCTTCTTCCGTCCCGGCCGGGGCATCCTCACGGGCCGAGCCCCGCCCCCCAACTCAGCCCTCTCCCACGCTCTGTCTCATAGCATTTGTCACCCTCCGTCTCCCATAGCATTTGTTGCCGGCAACAGTTTGGAGTCTGAGGTTGGATCCCCTTTTCTTCTGGAGCTTCCGTGCCTCTCCTGCCTCTCCCCAGCCCTTGTCATCCTCCTTCACAGCCCAGCCAGATAGATACCTGTCTTGCCTGTGGGCCCATTTTCTTCCCTGTCTGTCCCCACCCCACAAGAATCAGGTTTCTCTAATAAATTCTCTCCCTTCTTTAGCCAGGACTTAGCCCGCAGCAACTTGGGTTGTGGGTAGTTATGTGGACACCCTCCGAAAAGAGCCAGTGTGCTTATATAAGACCTAGGAGGTCGGGCAGGCCTCTTCTGGGAGTGTCTGGGCGCTGGAGCCTCTGGCCAGCTCTGTTCACTGCGGCCTGGGCCTCTGTTGTCTTGCGGCCACAGCAAGACTTTGGAGGAGGCTGTGTGTGAGGACTTTGAAGGGGCCAGGCCAGTGGGGGTCCAGTTCCGGCGTCATGACCTTGGCAACCTCTGCACCCTCCCACAGAAGCATCTTTAGAGGATGCCGCCTGCTTCCTGGGGGGCGGGGAGGGGTCTGGCCGCAGGTCATTTGGAGCTCCTGGCTGGCTCAATAAACGTGACCTGTGCTTTCCCACCCAGACTGTGAACCCCTAGGGCAGGGCCAGCTGTGTGTCTGCCAGGCCAGCCCAGGGCAGTGAAGGTGGCTGAGTCATGGGTTTGGGGTGATTTGTGCAGCCACCCCAGGGCTGTGCGACTGCAGTGGGGGCTTGGGGGAAGCTTTTTGGGCTGAGCAGGGTTGAGTCTGGGTTCCTGTGACCAGCGTTCTGGACTGGGGTCTGCCCTGGGAAGGGGTAGGCTCCCACTCATTCCTGCTGGGTGCAGCACCCCCATCATTGCGTTCACACACACCCCAGAAAACTGGTCAGCACAAAGTAGGGGTCTGCGAACCATTCATAGCTGTTTCCAGAGATGACCCGAGAATGGAGCTGTTCCCTTCTTAAAAGAGACAAAACACAAACGATAAGAGCTGTAGGTGGGAGAAGCAAAGATGGGTCATGGAGCCAGGGGAGGGCGGGGTGGGGCTGGGCAGAACTGATGGGGGGTTTCTGGTGGAAGAATAGCTTGAGTAGAAGTCCCAGGGGAGAATGAGGAGGGGAGGAGGGCGCTGTGCAGTGGGGAGTGGGAGCCAGCAGAGCCTCCTGGGGGTCCCAGTGCCTGAGGTCCCCTTGGGGACCTGGGGGCCAGGTTTGGGGGTTTTTATGCCTCTGGTCCTGAGCCCACTGAGAGCCACGTAAGCTGGTGCAGGGCTTTCAGGGGACAGTGGCCTTGGCTCTGGCTATCACCTCAAGGCTGGATTCTGTGCAGCCCAAGGGGCAGGGCCTGCCTGGGAGGGCTTAGGAGGTGCTGCAGCGTGAGCAGACATGCCACCTGGATTGCTGGGATTGTGCGGGGGGTGGGTGGGACAAGCTCCTCCCATGGCCTGTGGGTCGTGGGACTCTGATCAGGTCACCTTAGGGCAGAGGGAATGATACACACGTGGAAACAGATGCATGTGTTACAGAGGAGATGGGGTGTTGCAGGGCACAGTTGCGGTTTTAAACAGGAGAGGCCTTTCTGAGACGGTGTTGTTTAAATAAAGCCCGGGAGGGAGGGAGGGAGATGTCCTGGGAGGCTGCCCCAGGCAGTGGAGCTGCAGGTGCGGGTGCCTCACTGGTGGCTCAGCGCCCTTGGGGAGCACTGAGTTGCCGTGCCTGGTGTGGAAATGTGACCAGTTTGTGCCTGGCCTCATCAGTGTTGAGGACCTGGAGGAAACGCAGATCTTGCTTGGGTGGGGAGACAAGGCAGAGAGAACGGGGTGCATTGGAACTGTCCAGGCAAGGGGTGCTGGCCTGCTTGGGGGCAACTCAGAGGCCTGGAGGATAGACGAGGAGGGGGACTGTGGGCCTTGTAGGTGTTGGCTGTGGCCGTGCCTGGAGTGGAGGGACCCTGAGAGTTTGGCCTCAGCTCGGGACACTGATGTTCCTGGGTTGGCCCTTCACAGCTGGTGGGGGGTGGGTGCTTTGGGGAGAGGCTGCCCTGCACATCAGGGCATCAAGACACAGGGGAGTGAATGAACCCGGGGCTGCACTTTCACCTGGGTGTGGCCCTGGCTGCTGGGGAGGGGCCGTGGCTCTGAAGCCTCCTGATTGGCCAGGGGAGCTGGCATTTCTGTTCTGGTTTGGGTCAGTGACCTGAGGTGGTTAGAGCGAAGTCAGTGAGGTCATTGCCACGGATGTGGGTTCCAACCTGGAATGCTTGAGGCTGCAGAACCCCTCCCCTTCTTGACTGAGCAGTAAGGGCTCCCTGCTGTGGTGCAGGAACACGTGGGCAGAGCCCTGGGTGTCTCCAGGTAGAGGAATTTTGGTTTCTTTTTGACCCCAGGTTGAATCTCCAAATTGTCACTGCCTTGTGTTCCCCTCCAGTAGGCAGAAGGAGGTGATATTGTTCGCTGAGATCTAAAGTCCTTTATGAAGGTCCTCCTTCTCCTTCCAGGAGGGAGCCCTGGATCTGCTGCGGGAGCTGAAGGCCATGCCTATCACGCTGCACCTGCTCCAGGTAGGTCCCTGCCTGCCCCAGGTCCAGGACAGCTCCTGGGTGCAGCCCAGGGGATGGCAGTTCTGAGGGCACCTGGCAGGGCTTCCCCACCCTCCCCACCGGGCCTTAGTTGGCACAAATGCCTGTTCCCGAGGAGAGGGTCTCTGCCGTTCTCTGGGCTCAGTGGGACAGGGAGGGGGTCTGAGGATAACCCATCTTGTCTTCCGTGGCTGAGGCTCCTGGTTCCAGATGGGACAGTCGCCACTGGGAGAGGCATCCACCTCCCTGGCAGGTCCCAGGCTCCTGTCCTGTGGGAACCACTAAGGGTGGGCCAGGAGGATCTGACCTCTAGGGTGGGCCCCTGCCTCCCCCCGACCCAGACCACTTGCCTTGTAGTCCACCCGAGTCGGGATGTCTGTCAACGCCCTTCGGAAGCAGAGCTCGGACGAGGAGGTCATTGCACTGGCCAAGTCCCTCATCAAGTCCTGGAAGAAGCTCCTGGGTGCGGCTCAGGCAGTGCCCACTGAGTGCTGGGGCAGGGGTCCGAGAAGTGCTGCCTCTTGCTGGTCAGCAGAGTGTAGGGTGCTGGCAGTGCCCACCCTGCACCAGGTCACTTGGGAGTGGGGCAGTGGCAAACCCAGACCATGAAGCGCCCAGCTTGGGGCTGGCAGTGGATCAGTGGCTGCCTGTCAGCATTGGCTGGGAGCTGTGGCCTAGGAGGCCAGGGTGTGTGCTGGGGGCAGGGTTCCAGGTAGAACGAGGAGAGAAGAGTTGAGGCCAGGACTTGAACTGACAGCACTGAGAGACTGGGGTGAGTGGGGAGGTCACACAGAGGGGAAGGTCATGGCCAGGAGGCTGGGAAGTGCCGGGAGAGGGGAAGCGGGAGGAGAAGGCGGGCCGCCCCAGCTACTCAGGGAACAGAGGGGCAGCCCCCTGCCAGGGAAGGGAAGGGCTGGGCTGGGCTGGACTGAGCTGAAGGCTGCCTCTTCCTGGAGACAGTGGGGTGACTGGGGTTGCAAAGATGCTGCTGTCTGGGATGGAGGCAGCCCTCCTAGCTCTGTCCACACCCTTGTGAAACAGTCTCTCTCCAGCCCTGTGTGGCCCTCAGGCCGTGCATGGCACAAGCATGTTCTGGTCCCCAGCCCTTGGGCCTGGCTCTGGGCTTTCAGGAAGAGCCTTGTTGGGGACATGCTTGTTCTCTCTGGCCAGGACAGGCAGGAGGATGGGCCCCAGAGAGGCCCCAGAGGTGGTCTCTGTGAGTGGGTGCTTGTACAGGAAAGGGTTCTGGGGAGGCAACCTTGGGACTGCAGAGACAGACAGGTTGCTGGGGAGGGTGAGGACCTGTTCACAGAGGCTGGGCAGCCTCCTGGCCCCTGGCTCCTCTGGCTGGGTGGGGGGCTGGGGGCTGGGGCTGGGTCCGTGTTGGTGGTCGGGCTGAGGCTGTACCTTGGTGGTGGTCTGCGCCCCTCCCTTCTCTGCCTCCCCCTGATCAGCCCATCCCCGATCTTTCCTGCAGATGCTTCCGATGCCAAAGCCAGGGAGCGGGGGAGGGGCACGCCTCTGCCCACGTCCTCAAGGGATGCCTCAGAGGCCCCGGATCCCAGGTAGCACACCTGGAAGGCAGGTGCACACACTCCTGCTTCCCAGCCTGTTTCCTTGCCAGAGAAAGGGTGCCAGTCTCCGTGTGCCTAGGCACTGCTTTGAGGCCGCACACAGAGTCAGTCAGCCTCATGCTGGACACTGGCCTTGTGGTGTGTCCTGCCTGCACTGACCACTTGAGATGCGGGTCTGTGTCCACCTGGCTGTCAGCCAGCCACCCTGGCCTCTTCCTCTGCCAAGAGCTGCTGTATACCCTGAGTGGGCCTGTGGGAGCCCCCTGGCCTCTTCCCCCAAGGCCCCCTGCTGGATCTGGTTCTTGCTTCCCCCTCAGCCTCACTCAACGAGGGCCCCTCCTGGCAAAATTCTGCCCAGAATCAAAGGTGGGGGCCCAGCTCCCCTCTCCTGCCTTGCATGTGCACGTGTGGTCACTGCTGCCAGGGGCCGATGAGGGCTCTGTGGCCTGCAGCTGGGAGCTGGGGGTGCTTATTGCGGCAGGCTATAGCGGAGAGATGGCTTTGTCCTTGACCACACTGGGTTGTGGTGACTGGGCCACCAGGAGCTCATGGACACCTTTGCAAGTTGGTTTTCCTCCAGGAAGCTGCCTGCTTCTGCTAGCTTCCACAGAGGGGATGAGGGGAGGGCTAGGTGGATGCAGCCTGGTCGTTGGGCAGCCCCATGTTGGGGTCCAGCCCTGAGGGGCATCCTTGTCCCATTCCGTACGTGCCCAGGGGGTCATCTGTGACAGCAGAACCTGGCCTTGGGTGGCCCCGCCTTGTCTCACCGCTAGACAGCTGTGGGTCTCTCCATCTCCCTGACCAGGCAGCAGCTGCAGCTGTCCTCAGCAGAGTATTTGTGTTGCGGCCCAGTGGGTGGGCACCCCAGGGGTGGCGGGAACTGCCAGGTTCATTCTGATTGACTGGTAATGCTGCCCAGATGCTGACTGCTGGGTCTGGGATCCTGTTCACACCTGGGGAGTACACCCTGACCCACTGGGGACCTCACGGCCCCCTCCCTCCTGGCTGCTGGGCACACCCCATGGACATCTGGGCTGGACTTAAGATAGGCAGGGCCACAGGCCACTGTTGGACTCTGGCAGAGTAGAACGAGCAGGGTTTGGAGGGGGTGATGCTGTGGCATCTGCTGCTTCTGGGACCAGCGTCTCGCTGGGGTGCCTGCAGCCTTGAGTCTGAACCCAGCTGGCCTTGGCTCTCTGCAGCCGCAAGAGGCCGGAGCTGCCCAGGGCACCGTCGACTCCGAGGATCACCACGTTTCCACCGGTGCCTGTCACCTGTGATGCCGTGCGCAGCAAGTGCCGCGAGATGCTGACTGCTGCCCTGCAGACGGACCGTGAGTGCGGCCGGCCCTGGCTCCTGACACGCGCTGGGGTTCACAGGGTGGCCCGGGTCCCTGCCTGCCCGCGGAGGCCTGCTTCTAGAGGGGCGACTGTCCTCCCCCAGCCCACTGCTGTGGCCCTGGCAGGGGCGTGGGGCCTGTGCCTGGATCATGGGCCTCTTGCAGGGACCCGGATGTCCCCTCTAAGCTACCAGGGCGTTTTGCAGGCAGAAGGAGTGGCAGGTGGAGAAACCATTGGGGCAACTAGTCATGGCTCCCTCTTGCAGGTGACCACGTGGCCATCGGTGCGGACTGCGAGCGCCTGTCGGCTCAGATCGAGGAATATATCCTTTGGGTAGGGGCTGTGGGCCTGGGCTTCTGGTGGTCAGGAGGCTGCCTGGCCTGGCGCCTTCTGGTGGCTGCTGGATGCCACTGCCCAGCTGTCTAGGGGTCACCTGCCTGGGTGGTCACCTGCCTGGGTGGTCAGGCTGTCTCACCCCAGGAGGGCCCCCGGACCAGCTGGGGGGCTGATTCTGCCTGCTGGTGGGGCCTAGGTCCCCTGGGGCTGTAGCCTGAACCTGGGTCTTAGTTAGGAATGGGCCTGGGGCAGGCTTGGCCCTGCAGCCCTTCACCTCTCCACCAGGTGTGGGTGGGCAGACCCTTTCCAGCCCCCACCCCAACATGGCCCCCAGCGGGGCAGGTGGTAGCTGGAGGGCAGCGACGTTGTCCTCAGGTGGGTCCTTAAAACACTTGCACGCATCTTCCGGGACGTTGGAAACACAGACATGAAGTATAAGAACCGTGTACGGAGTCGTATCTCCAACCTGAAGGATGCCAAGAACCCTGACCTGCGGCGGAATGTGCTGTGTGGGGCCATAACACCCCAGCAGATCGCCGTGATGACCTCAGAGGTGAGCCCCCATTGGAGGGGCTGGAGGGCTGCTCCCTCGGAGCGGTGGGCTAAGCCACTGGCCCCGTGCTCCAGGAGATGGCCAGTGACGAGCTGAAGGAGATCCGTAAGACCATGACCAAGGAGGCCATCCGAGAGCACCAGATGGCCCGCACTGGCGGCACGCAGACAGACCTGTTCACCTGCAGCAAGTGCAGGAAGAAGAACTGCACCTACACGCAGGTGAGCGGCCGCTGGGCACCCTCCCCCGGGCCCGGTGTCTTCAGGGCATCCAGTGCCCCTCCTTGGAGCCCATGCCTGTTCCCGCCTCTGCTGCATGAATTTCCCGAGCCTCTCAGTCCCTGACTAGGCTAAGGCATGATGGCCACCTTCAGGGACCACTCCCCTCTACCCAGGACCTCTGGGCCCCAGGGGGCAGCGTCTTAGGTGGTGGGGCCCACTTGTTGCGGGTACTCAAGTCAGAGGGCCTGGCCTGGCCCAGCCCAGCCTGAACAGAGGGCCCTTGAGGTGTTGACGTTGGTGGGAGGGCCGTGCTGCCTGCTGCCTGCTGCCTGGCAGTGACTGCAGGACCGTCAGTCCCTGCCATGGAGGTGGACACTTGAGTGTGCTGGGGAGACTGTGGATCCCATGAGATGGCAGCGACCCTGTTAAGAGGGGAGTGCGGCTGGGCGCAGTGGCTCACATCTGTAATCCCAGCACTTTGGGAGGCCGAGGCAGGCGGATCATGAGGTCAGGAGTTCGAGACCAGCCTGACTAACATGGTGAAACCCCGTCTCTACTAAAAATACAAAAATTAGCCGGGCGTGGTGGCGCATGCCTGTAATCCCAGCTACTCAGGAGGCTGAGGCAGGAGAATTGCTTGAACCCGGAAGGTGGAGGTTGCAGTGAGTTGAGATTGCGCCACTGCACTCCAGCCTGGGCGACAGAGCGAGACTCTGTCTTAAAAAAAAAAAAAGAGGGGAGTGTGTCGAGGCAGCCGCTGTGCCTGGCAGATGGGACTCGTGAGAGGCTGCAAGGACAGCCCTTCCTTCCCCTCGAAGGCTGCGTGGGGCCTGGGTCTGCGCAGAGCCTGCCTCTCTCCTGCTCCCAGCCGCGGGTCAGAACAGGCTCTGCCTGTGGCCGGAGGCTCACCCTTGGGCCTTCCGGACGGCAGCCACGGGCACTGGGGACCCCTGCTAGTTCCCCCCACCATTGGGACCCTCTTGCCCTCAGCCAAGTCTGGGTCCTGCTGGTCCCCAGCCAATGTGAGCTGCTTCAGGCCCACACAAGGGCCTCTGCCCCGATAGACTCTGTCTCCCTCCCCTGGAGGCTCAGCTCTGGGAGGTTGGAGTCACGAGGCGGTCTCAGATCAGGTCACCTGTGGGAGCTCAGTGGCTGCGAGGCCAGCACTGCCCGTGTTGAGGGGTTACCATCTGCAGCAGAGTATGGAGGTGACCCTGGGCTCACCCAGCCCTCTTTACAGGTGCAGACCCGCAGCTCTGACGAGCCCATGACCACCTTTGTTGTCTGCAATGAGTGTGGAAACCGCTGGAAGGTGGGTGAGCGGGCTCAGGCTGCGCCCCCCAGCTCCGTTCTCTGGAGGTGGGGTGTCTCAGCTTCTTTGGGGTCTGTGGTGTGAACTGGGGATGGTCCTGCCCAACCAGCTTCCTGGGAGTCTCGGGCATGGTGGGTGGAGACCCCAGCTGTGGGTGAGCCCGTGCGGCCTTCCACTCTGGGGGATCTCATGTGGCCACAAGGCTGGAGGCCTCACCCCCTTTCTCGCAGTTCTGCTGAGCCCTCGTGTAGATGTGCTGCAGCCTTGGGCCCTCCCCTGCCCACGTCCTCCGTTGACACAGCTTCTCTGGAGACCCTAGAAGGCGGCATGTCCTGCCCTCAACCTGCCTGCCTGGATTGCACCTTTCTGCCCTTTCCCCCTCGTTATTAAATGTTTCTTTTTGCCATCTTGTTCTCCTCAGCCGTTACTCCTGGTGGACCCGTCCCCCATGTTTGACCCGTTCCCGCTGCTGTGGATAAGGCCCCTCCCTGGGGTCGGGCAGTGCTTGGGTTTGGCCCTGGTGGGTCAGCCCCAGGAGAGGAGCTTGGCTGACCTTCAGAGATCACTTGGGGCGGCTCTGCCTGTGAGGGCAGCTGGGGAGCGGGTCTGCGTGCGTCCTGTGCAGGGTAATGTCCTCCCCACTGCCTCGGCATGGGCAGCTCGGGACCCAGGTCCTGGCACTTCAGGGAAGCTTGTCCCCATGCTGCCTCCACTGTTCTTATGGGAGTTGTGGTCTCAGGACCCTGAGCCAATTTCAGCTTCAGCTCACTTAACTTCCCAGAAATGCAGGGGATGGGCTGGTGAGCACTCAACTCATGGGGCCTGTGAGATGGTAAAGATGACATTGTGCCTGGCACCAAGCGGCCCCTCCTGCCCCAGCCAGCCTGCCTCTGGGGACCCCATCCAGCTGGGCCTGGGCGGCACTTCCTGTTGCCTCTCGACTTCTGAGGTGCTGTGGGTCGCACTCTTCTGGCCCCACTTTCAGCGAAGGAGGCTGAGGCCGAGGCCGGGAGCTCATGCCCTGGGCAGGGTTAAGCACAGCCACCCACTGGGACCACTGTTCCGAGGAGGGGTCTGGTGGAGGCCAGGGCGTGGGAAGAGGGCAAGCACACGGCTGTGTCTCCCCTCCAAGGGGCACTGGAGCCCCTTCCCTGGGACAAGCACACTTCTCCCCAGCCCTGAGTCTGGGGCCACTCCTCATTCTCCAGTCTCTCCCCAGACTTGGACAAAAATGAGTAGAGACTTTTGCTTTAAAAATATCTTCAATAATAAGACATCCTATTTTTGGGGGGTTAGGGATAGAGATAAATATGAAAACCTCTTTTTGATAAAACACCTAGTAAGGACATGTTTCCAAGTTTAAAGTTCATGAACATATAAAACAGAAGTTGGGTCCTGCCACCTTGAGTGCAGGATTCTGAGGTCCTACATCTGGTTCTGAGGTTCTGGGTTTGATTTTGGGGTACAGACAGCTCAAGTAGGAGGTCTCCTTATGTCACAAAACCACGATGCGGAGGTTCTGTTCCCCACCAAAGGCTTGTCTGGGGTCCACCGGCTGCCTGGGGAGGAGGCCCCAGAGAGGCTCCTGGGGGGACCCCTACTCTCACCACGGAAGAGCCCCCAGCCAGGAGCACCGGGCCAGCCATCCGCGGGCCGATGAGGGGGCTTCTGGCCCGCCCTGCACCTGGAGTTCCTGCTTGGCCACGGGTGGGCAGAGCCAGGAGACACAGCGCTCCCCACTGGGTCTAGGACCGTCTCCGCGGGTGGGGACTCCAGCCGGCCAGGCGTGCGCCCCGACAGCCCTGCCGACACCAACACCTGAAGGGAACCCAGAGTCGGCCATAGGAGGCGGCGGAGTCTGTGCTGCTGGGGGCGACCTAGGCCTCGGAGGAGGACTGTGAGGGTCCCTGCAGCAGCAGGGCACGGTAGGTGGGAGAGCTGAGGAAGCGTGGGTAGGAGTCCCGGTGCATGAGCGTGTAGATCTGCAGCTGCGCGTCGTCGAACGTGTGTGCGGACGGCTCCTGCATCTTCTTGTTGATGCCTTCCCGCACACGGGAGTCCAGGCTCACCTGTAGGACAAGGCACTGAGGTCAGGGGGCTCGGGAGCTGCCTTCCCCACCTGGTGCCTGGAGCAGGCGGCCCCCTGCCCGTTCTGGTGTCTGGCGCACCTCCTTGGGGGACAGGATGGACACGTAGTCCTCGTAGATGAGCCTCGCCTTCTCGTCTACCACATGCTGGTTGGCCTCGGCCTTTAGCTCCTCGCAGGCCAGCCAGAAGAGCATGTTCTCCTCGCTGTACTCTGTCCGCAGGAACGCCCGGAACACGCTGCGTCCCGCTGGGCTGTGCATCAGCTTGTCAAAAGACTGCGCCCAGCTCTGCACCTCCTCGGGACTTGGCGTGGCACTGCAGGCATTGGGGCCAGGCTACGTCAGGCCCGGGTCTCCTGGACTGGGGCCCCCCAACACGCACACACCAGCCAGCTGGACTCACCATACTTCACAGCTGGGGAGGGGCTGCAGCTTGCTCTCCCGGGAGGCCTGCCACGCTCGCCGCCGCTCTTGGTTCCTAGTGGCAGAGAGGAAGCAGCACTGCCGTGGGCACACACGCCTCCACGGCCACACGGGCCCTCAGCACATGGGCAGGCACCTGACACACATGGGCACCCACTGCAGGAGGGCAGCCTCTGGAGCTGGCTCCTCCCACACTCTCCTGGGAAAGGGTGTCCATGCTCCCTGTCAGCCGCTCCCAAATTCCCCACGGAATCTGCAGTCCAGGTTATTGTCCCTGCCACGGTGCCCAGACCGCAGACTCTGCCCTCTTCCATTCCAGCAGTGTGACCCAGTGCCCGCGAGTGTCTGGCCTTCCAGGAGGGACCCTTTGGCCCCTGGTGCTCCTCCCCATCCCTGGCCCACTGGGCAACCTCCTCCGCCCACCTGTGCCCACCCCACATGAGGTTGAGAGGCAGGTATGCCACCTCCCCTTCTGCCTCTGCTCCCCTGGGGGAGATGGGGTGAGGCAAGATGAGGGGCCACAAGGAGCTGGGAGATCCCTGAACACCTGGGAGGCCAGGAGGGTCATGTGCCTGGGAACAGGGCCACCCTGCTCCTGGGCCTGATCTTGGCCTGTCCCTGTCCCACCGATGGGGCCACACGCTGCAGGTCTGGCACGTCAGCAGTGTGTCGCGTCGGCTGACACAGGTGAGAGCCCCAAACCCATGTGTCCACACTCCTTCGGGTCCTGGAGACTGATTCCCGGTTCTGTCAAGGGAAGCAGCTTCTTTGCCTTGGTTCCTAGCACCCTGTCAGTGCTGGACCCAGATCCATACCCGGCTGACCTCTCTCCAGCGCACTTGGACGGCTGGCAGACATCGTGCACCCAAACGTCCTGACAGAACTAGGCCCCTGGGCTCCTCCCACCCCCTTTCCTGACTGCCCCCTGGCCACCCCCAGCTTGCCCATGGGTCCGCTGAGCCCACCGTGGGTCCAGAAGTGCTGCCCTCTCATCAGCCAGGGCCTGAAGGCTGCATAGGGCCAGGCTTCTGCAAGGCGTGAAAATATCCACCAGCTCCCCTATACTCCTAGGAAATCTGTTACCATCTGGGAGCCCCACTCCCACCCTCACAGGGATGCCCAGAGACCCCCCGGCCACCGCCCCATGCTCTTCTTCCCCCACGCATGCTGTCCGGGAAGCTCTCGGCCATCACCCCAGGGCCAGCAGTTCCCTTATTCCGGTCTGTGCTCAAACGTCCCTCCACCCCGCACAGTCTATGGGGTCTGTGCCTGTCTTTCTTCCTGCCTTCCTTCCTTCCTTCCTTCCTTCCTTCGTTCCCTCCCTCCCTCCCTCCCTCCTTCCTTCCTTCCTTCCTTCCTTCTTTCTTTCTTTCTTTTCTTTTTTTTTTTGAGACGGAGTTTTGCTCTTGTCGCCCAGGCTGGAGTGCAAAGGCATGATCTCGGCTCACCGCAACTCCTGCCCCGGCCTTCTGAGTAGCTGGGATTATAGGCATGCGCCACCACGCCTGGCTAATTTTGTATTTTTAGTAGAGACAGGGTTTCTCCATGTTGGTCAGGCTGATCTTGAACTCCCAACCTCAGGTGATCCACCTGCCTCGCCCTCCCAAAGTGCTGGGACTACAGGTGTGAGCCACTGCACCCGGCCTGTGCCTGTCTTACTCCAGTGCAGGCCCCTAGGGCCCAGCCTGGGCTGGCTCACAGCAGCATGGATAAGCACATGCCGCGTGAACGGGCACATGCATGTACACAGCACACGGACACACCCTTGGCAAGACAGGTACAAGAGCCATACATAAGCCCCCTGGGGCCAAGGCACTGGCCACTCATCACCAGGGCCCAGCAGACCCCGGACAGGACAGTGCTGTGAGGTGGCAGGGGCATCCTGCCTGTGGGGATGCCTCAGAAGCCACCACTGGGTCCCCTCCTGGGTCTGCTTGGCCCCACGCCCTCGACCCCTCGCCAGCTGGGCACCCCAGGCCCTACTCACCAGGAGCAGCTACAGCAGCAGCACCAGCACAGGCAGCAGGGGTTGCGGCTGGGGGCCGCTGGAGAGGCTGCATCATGACTGGACATTGAAGGGGGCCGGTCCGCCTCCTCTGGCCCTGTGATCTGGGGAAAAATGGGGCTACCTCAGCCTTCAGGTCAGAACCCACCAGACCCGCCACCTCTCCCCCACCTTCCCATGGGTGGGCCTGTTCCCAGGCATATGACCCTCCTGGCCTCCCGGGTGTTCAGGGATCTCCCAGCTCCTTGTGGCCCCTCAGCTTGCCCCACCCCATCTCCCCCAGGGGAGCAGAGGCAGAAGGGGAGGTGGCATACCTGCTTCTCAGCCTCATGCGGGGTGGGCATGGGTGGGCGGAGGAGGTTGCCCAGGCTCCGTGGTACCAGCTCTCAGACCCTCACCACAGCCTGGGGGTCTGGGGAGAGGGGCCAAGGTTCTGACTGAGAACCTGAAACCCCAGTCCCTGCCTGCCCCTTAGGAGGGGTCCTGAGAGGGTGTCTCCCTAGCGGGGCCTGCTCCTGCCTCTGGACTCGGCTCTGCCTAGGGCTTCTACCCCAACCCCAAGCTTACAGCAGGGCTGGGAGGGGGTCCAGGATCATCAAGGAGGGAGCTGCAGCAGCTTCTGGTCCCTCCTCCCAGGCTGGGCCCCAGATGAGGCCCCCACAGGAGGTTCCGAGACACCCCCATCCGCTCACTCCCTGGGAAGCCGGAAGCCTGGGTTCCTCTTTCTTGGTTTCCGGCTCCCAGCCCCTCCCAAAGGGGCCCCGAGAGTCTGGGGCTACCAACTGGTGCGTGCGGGTGGTGGCCAGACTTGCTTCTAGGGTGTCTGGGGTGGGGAGTGGGCAGAGTGGCTTCCCACCAAGAGTCCAGGTCTGTCTGTGGGTCCCAGAGGTCTCAGCCAGGGGCAGCAGGCTAGACCTGCAGCAGTGAGGATTTAAGTGGGACTCAGGCTGGACTTCCTGAGGGTGTGGGAAGGGGGGCAGGGCCCCCGCGAGGAGGGACATGCCCCCCAAACATGGTTCTTTGGTCCTGCTACCTCCCACCCAAGACTTCCCTCCCTCCTTGCCCACTGCCTCTAGGCTGTGAAACCGCTGTGGAACCAAGGCCCTTCCACAGGGTGCGCCAGCCAGGGAAGTGGGGGTGGCAGTGGGTAGGGGCACCCTGCTCCCCAGTCGAAGCCTCGGAGTCCCTGAGTGGGGGTGTGGTGTGGTGCATGTCCCTCCTAGCGTTTGGTTGCACCGTCTGCAGGGGAGGTGCACCAGGAGCACCAAAGCTGTGAGTAGCCCTCGTGCCACCTAAGATACCACTTTGAATCCCAAGTCTCCTTGGGCGATGGCACAGGGGGGCCAATCAGTGCCCCGGAGGCAGTTGTGAACACCTGCGCCCACTTCTGCCCAGGGCAGGGAGGAGCCTCCGTGCACATCCGCCACCCTCCTCATCCGCCACCCTCCTCCCTGGCCAGGAAGCTCACAACTTGGTTCTACTTTATTTTCTCAATCTTCATCCCCCCTGCCACGCCTCCCCTAGCTCCTGGCCTTTGAATGCTTGTTTCTGGCTGGTTGGCCTCTCTTGCCCTCCTGGGACGGTGTGTGAGTGGCCCTTAGAGGAGACAGTGCTGGAGTCCTGCACTCTTAGGGCCCCCAGTACCCCCGAGGCCTGGGCATGCAGAGGCCACTGCCCTGGCCCAAGTCTGGGGCAGGTGCAGCATCCCCTGGGACCTTGGCCCCTCACCACCGGCCCAGCTTCCTCTGAGACTGGGGGTCCCACGGGCTCCTAGCAAGTAGATGAGACAGAAAGTAGCCCTGCAGCTGGGCTTTCTTTCAGGGGTCAAGTTTCTAGGGAAAGGAAGGGGCGTGGCAACCTGAGGTTTGGTAGCTGTACCCAGACGGGGCTGTCTGTGGCTTCCCCATGCAGCACTTCTTCCTCCTCTCTGTCCCCACCCAGGGTCCTCCCCCACACTCTAGCACCCTTGAGACTGTCCCCCTGGGCTACCATCTCCACCCCAGCTCTGAGCTGTAGGAGGGGATGTGTTTAGGGGTGCAGGGCCGGGGTGCTAGGGGCTGCATTTGCTGCAGAGCAGGGAGCCAGCCCCTTCTTTCCCAGTTGCAGGCCCTGGACCTGGTCACCTGTCCCTGGACCTGGCTTCCTGTACCCTTCTCAGGTCAACTGGGGCAACCCATGTCCCCAGGCAACCCCCCCATCTCTCCTGGGGGATACAGAGTCTCAACTAGGGTCCTCCTGCTTGTCATCCTGGCATTGGGGACCCCCTTCCCCAGCCTCCCAGGCTTTGGCCCCCCAGTCTGGGATGGGAGAGGCTGGACAGGCGGCACGTCTGGTCTCTGGGGATAGAGGCTCCCTTGGGAGTGGCTGCCGCTTTGCTCCACAGAAGGAAAAAGAACGTCCCAGAGCCTGCCCAGTCCAAAAAAAGAATAAGAAAATGTGACAATCCCAGAAAAAAATGTCATAACCTTTGGGAGGGGGGTTGAAAAGGGGCTCCATTCTCAGTTCTTAGCTCTTACCCAGGGCCTTTCCCATCTGCCACCCTCCACATCTGGCTGGTGGGCGAGCCCTGGCCTGGCCCCTCCAAGGGAGGCCAGTGCTCCCCACCTCTGAAATGGTGGTGGTGGCCCACCCACCACGCTCCTCTCTTTGATGTTAGGGTCCAGTCTGGAGGAGCCTGTGTCCTCCTCCAGGTGCCTCTTTCTCCAGCCTCTGACGCCCCCACCCCTACCTCAAGGCTCCCTACTCACCAGCGACCCAAAGGCGGGGTGGGGGCAGGAGGGGCCAGGTTGGGTCTGGGCCCCACCCTGGCTGCCGAAGGGGCGTGCACTGCAGCAGCAGGGACTCAAGTCAGACGGCAGGAGGGACTCCTGCGGCGCTCTGGAGGGAGGCTAGCCAGCGCCAGGAGCCCCCGATCGGCTGGGGCCGGGGGCGCAGCGCCTCCCCTACAGCTCGAAGGGCTGAGTGGCTGCCAGATCCAGCGGGGTGGGGGCGGGGGCGGACAGGGTGTCCCGCCCCGGCCCCTCCTCACCGGGCTGAGAGGGGGAGGGAGACGCGGAAACCTGGGTTCTTCCGGCCCCCACCTTTGAGCAATCACTTCCCCAGGCTTTGAGCTCCAGAAAAAGGGGAACCCGACAGCAGCGCCCCCCTCCCCCACGCGCGGGGGGCGGGCTCCAGTTCCAGTGCGGCCCAGGGTCCACGTGGACCTGGCGGCGGGAGCCCTTGGGGTTCCAGTCCCGTGCGCCGGCTCCCGAAGCTCCCGCCCAGCACGGTCCCCGGGGCCGGGCCGGGAGGGGCAGGGCCGCTGTCCCCGGCGCCGCGCGCGCGCACTCACCAGCCGCGCTCCCGAGCCACTCGCGCCGCCGCCGGCCCGCGCGCTCCAAGGTCCGGCCCGACAGTCGGGGAGGGGGCGCGGGGGCGCAGTGCGCAGGCGCCTCGGCAGCACTTCCCCAAAGCCAGGGGCCGGGACTTCCTCGCGCCGGCAGGCGCCGGGCCCGCCCCGCCCGCCGCGCCCCGCCCCGCGCTCGGCCGGCTCCGCACCCTACCCGCCCCGCCCGCGCGTCGGCCCCCACAGTCGCCTGGGGGTGGCCCGGAGAGCTGAGGTGCTCATAGTGGAGCCCTGGCTCCCGGGCGGACGGAGCTGCACGGTAGTAGATGGGGGTGTGGCCGTGGCCCCGGACTCTGCTCAGCGGGGCCATTCCTGCCTTGCCATCCGTGTGGGACTTCACTACAGTGGAGGCACGAGAGCTGGGCCCCATATGCTGCTTGCCCAGCTTGGGAAAGAGGAGGCTGCTGGAAAGGACCGATCGACGGGTACACCAGCCCGGCCCACCCCTCGCCTCTGTGAGCCTCGTCTGTAAAACTGGGTTAAGAGCCGCCTGTCGTGCTGTGGGGGGGTTCCCAAGGAAGGGGGAGATTCCTGTGCTGCGGTGCTGGGGAGAACTGGGGGTGCGGGTTCTTGCATCCGGAGTTTCTTGCATCCGGAGTCATGCTGAATGTCTCCTGTGGGGCCTGGCAGAGTCCCTGCTGAGCCATGTGTCCCAAGATGTCCTAAAGCTTAAGGCCACACTGTCCCCTTTGCCACGAACGCCCTGTCCCTTTGGCCGACTCTTCTCATCCTTTATGACTCGGTACAGACGTGGGTTAGGCTTCTCATCGCAGCATGCTTTGGCCCAGTGTCAGGGTGGCCCTGACCCTGCTCTGGAAGTGTCTGCAGAGCATCCGTGCCCCCCGCCCTCCCGGGGCCTGGCTGTGTGCAGCTCCTGTCCTCCCCAGCACAAGCACTCGACCCGGATAGTTCCCAGTGTCGGGATCCTGTTCGTAAAATGCCTTCCAATTGCACAGGTCAGGTGCACACCTTACACCCTCACAGAACTCTGAGGGGTGCAAAGGGAGCTGGAGATTCTACTTGTGTTCCTCATTCAATGAACCAAATATCAGTATCTGGGTGCCCCTGTGGGCCAGGCAGTGGGACCAGAACCCAGCAACATAGATCAGCCTGGATCTGATGCTGGGGGTGCAGAGTGAGTTGTGGGGAGCAGGCAGGGAAGGCCTGGGTGAGAGGGGGGAGGGCTGAGGAGGGGAGGGTGTGTGCTGCTGAGGGGGGCAAGGGCCTGAAGGGGAGGCCAGAGGTCAGAGGGCGCTGGAGGACAGGCTGCCTCTCGAAGCTGTACCCAGAGGCCTGGCTGCAGAACCCTGTGACTGCTATGTTGTCAGGCCAGGCAAGGAAAGGCAGGGGCCAGGAAGCCCACAGGGACGAGAGGCAGGCTGCTGCTTATTCAGCCCACATAACACTCCTGAGAGGTGGGCACAGGTGAGGTCAGGGAAGCTCAACGAAGATGGGCCAGCACCTGGCCCAGGCCACACACCACCAGGCTGACCCCACTGAGCCGGCCTGTTGTCTCTGCTGTGGGAAAATGCAGCTGTGGGCAGCTGGCAGGGGGTGAAGGTCAGTGCCCTCCCTGCCCCCTCGGGTCACTCTACAACCCTGCAATCATTCCCCCGTCTCCTCTGGCCCCTTGGGCCTGCTCTCCACTCCCCTGGCTTCTGCCTCTTGGCACACAGCATCCCTGAAGTCCATGGGTGGAGCCAGGTGAGCTGGGCAGTTGATGGTGGAGCTGGGATTTGAACCCAGGACCCTCTGCCCCCTCACAGCCCTCAATATATTGGGCTTTGGACCACATGCCTTCCTTCCCATAGAGCTTTCTACAGGCAGGCGTCCCTCCAGGCCCCATTCCCCAGCCTCCTTTGCACAGAGCCCCCCCGCCCCCCGCCGCCGCCGTGCCTTTTCATGGGGATCAAAGGGCCCGAGCGCCGGCCTGCCCTGGTGCAGTCACTGAGGTCACTGCCTTGCTGGCCTTCTCTGCTGTGCCTGTCTCTGCCCCTCTTCCCTCTTGCCTGTCTGATGCAGAGTGACCCATCCCCTTCGGAGCACTTGCGGCTGTGGGGCACTGCACCAAGACCCTCATTTTAAAGATGAAGAAATGGAGTCTCAGAGAAATGATGAAATAATACGTGATTCTCCCAGTAGATGAACTCATTCTAGGCACTCAGTCAATCCCCAAGACACAGAATCCTGGGGTCCAGGCTGCAGGGAGTTTGGCCAGAGGACACCAGGGCTGGCTGTCATCACATGTCACAAGCACATCAGGCTGTGAGTGGCTGCCACTCCTGGACAGACTGCCTCCCTTCCCTGTCTGTCTGCCCCTGCTCAAGCCCCTTCTCCCTGGCTTCCTTCCTCCCTACCCTTCCCTTCCTGAAACCCCTCCTGCCATCTCTCTGTCCCCTCCTTGTCAGCTGACTTCTGAGCTCTGTATAGTCTGGGCTTGGGTCAAGGCCAAGGGCAGCAATAGCCTGGTGCACGGGGAGAAGGGCTGGCTGAGGGGCGAGTGCGCAGGGCTCCACCCCCTGGCCGGGGTTGGGGAGAAACACTGGCTGCCATTGAACAGGATCCCTTCTGGACCCCAGTTCTGACCTCTGCCCCTCCTTCCAGATCTGCTCTCAGGCTCCAGGCAGTCAGCTGGAGCCCCCTAGCAGGAGAAGCGGTTTGTCTGAGTTCCTGTAGTTCCTGCTTCTGTGCAGCCTGCTGGGCAGGAGGCTGGGAGGGAGGAAAAGGAAGCGGGGCCTAGGGAAGCCCCAGCTTCTGCAAAGAGCTCATGTCGGGGAGAAAAGGAAGGTCTGCCCAGAAACCTCGGGGCTTTTCAGAGTCCAGGGATTTTGTAGGTCGTGGGCCTGTTTGTCAGAATGGGACGCGGTGGTTCCCTTTCCTACTCCATGCGTGAGTGTGTGTGGGGTGTGTGTGTGGGGGGAGGTGTGGGGGTGTGGCGTGGGCATTAAAGGGGTCACAGGAGGCTATTCAGGATGGAAAGGAAGGCCAGAGGGTGGGTTTTTTGTCTGGGGGCAGCAGGGGTTCCCCTTTCCCAGTCTCTTGGTCCTCTGGGCACAGCTGCTGCCTCTTCAAAGGCCAGCTTAGGTCACTTCCGCTGCCCACAGCACGGCCCTCTCCCTGGCCCCCTGGTGGGATGACCTGCACCCGGGACCGCTGCAGCCTGAGGCTACCCTTACTTCTGGGGGTGTGACTTTGGCTGAGACAGGCTCTTTCTCCGTCCTCCCCAAGACTGGGGACCTCCCATAGATCCACAGAACGCCAGGTTGCCAGTGGGGGGCAGGTCGGGATTAGGGGTAGGCGTGTCCCTGACCTGTTACTTTCACACTCACCCACTTGCGTCTCCCCACTTTTTTGGGAGAGGCCCCACTCTCTGTACCCTGATGTCTGTGAGGTGCATGGGAGAGGCAGGGTCCATACTCCCCGCTTCCCTCGGGGGTCCTGGGGAGTGGCAGCAGAAAGACCAGCGAGGCTTCGGAGAATTATCACTTTATGTGGGAGGCTGGGGCGCGTCGCACACTCTGAGTCGCCGTCACCGCGGGAAGATGGTGCCATCCACGTTCTCCCCCAGGATGGTCTCCAAGCGCCTCCGCTGCGGGGGAGAGAGGCTGGGGCCCGGCGTGTGCGGAGGCGGGCGGGGCACCTCCCCTTTCCCCGCCCCTACCAGGGCTTGTCGGCACCTCTTGGCGGTCCAGGGGGTCCGGGATCCGCGTGGGCTTCAGCTGCGGCGGCAGGAACAGCTCCAGCCGGATGGCGGCACACGCGGACTTCTGCCGCTGGATGAGCAGCGCGATCTCCTCGGCCTGCCGGGCCCGGGTAGCTGAGCGCGCGCCGCGCCCCGCCCGGCCCCGCCCCGCCCCGCCCCGGCCGGCTCCGCTCCACGCTCCCCGTGCGCCCCCTCCGCCCTCCGACCCCCTCGCCTCACCCGCATGCGGGTGTAGCGCAGACGCAGGGCGCGGACTCGCCCGCGGGCCTCCGCTGCCTTAAGGACGCCGAGAAGCCGGTTCTGGCGCTCGGCGGGCAGCTCGAGCGACTGCGTCCACGGGCGCGGGTCGGGCATGCGGTACCCCGGCTCCACCGACCCGCACGGGAAGGTGGAGGCCGCCGCTCCCACGTCCTCCAGCAGGTCGCCGAAGAGCAGATGGCGGTGACGCTGCGCAGGGGGCATGGCCGCCAGTCCCTGCGGCGTCAGGGCCCAGCCCGGCTTGGGGGGCTCTGTCGCGGGCGCCCCCTTGGCGCACTCCTCACCCCGCGCAGCACCTGGCGCGCTCTTCCCGCTTCGCTCCCGCGGGGCCTTGCGCCCGCCCTCCTTCGCCGGCGGCGGCATCCACCCGCCCTGCGGAGGGAGGAGGGCGTCCCGTCGGTGCCGGGGCTGGCACCGGGCCCTGCCCGCCCCTCGGCAGGGCCCCACCGTGCGCCCCAGCTCCCGCCCGCTGGGCTCTCCGCAGTCGGTTTTGAGTTCCGCACCCCCAGCCTCTGAGCTCTGCCCAGGCGCTGTCCCTCTCCCGAGCGCACGTCCCCGGCAGCTCTGCCATCGGCTGATCCTGCTCAGTCCTGCAGTCAACTAGAACTTTCTGATCAACTCAGTTGTAGGAAATATCTTTCCTACCCTATGGACTGTTCTGTTTGAATTGAGAAAATGCTGAGACCCCCCTGAGTTGATCTAAGGCCCTGCCAGGGTGGGCGCCACATGGAGAGCTCTAGGTGACGCCTGGGGGACCTTCGTTGTGCCCCTATGTCTGCGGTCCCCGACAGTCAGGGTCTCCCACCAGACAGCTGGCTCTTCCCCTTCGGGGCCTAGATGGTTGTGGGGAGCAGAGCCTAAGGGGCAGGTGACAGAGGAGGGAGGGTCCAAAAGCCCAGCTAGCTCCTTCCTTCCCGGCCCCAGCCTATAGCTGCCACCTTGTCCAGCCAGGGCTGGGCTCGCTGTGCCAGAGGCAGAGCCAGGCCAGCCCCAGCGGCGGCTAACGCCCCCGCCCCTCCTTAGCTCCTGCAACTGAGGCCCAGCCCCCACCTCTTGGTCCCCACACCCCCTCCTTGCTGCCTTCTCTGGTCAGTAGAACCTCCGCTGTTGCCCAGACTCTTCGGGCTTGTTGACGCGGTTGCCCAGCAACCGGGAGTCCTGCCCCTCCCTCGACCAGGTGGGGCGGGTTGTGGTGGCGGGGGGTGGGGGGTGGGGGGGCAGGGTCCCCTCCGGAGGGCCCTGGGTTAGAGCCTGGGCGTGGACTCGCCCCTCATAGGGGCCATCGGGGCATAGAGGCATAGAGCCAGCGGCTTCTCCAGCTTGGGTGAGCGTCCTTTCCAGGCGGCCGCAGACGTGCCATCCTAGGGGTTGTGGGCCCAGGTTCCTGGCTTGAGGGGTCTTTGGGGTTAGTTTTGTGGGTGGGGCCCTCGGCTATGAGGAGACCTTTGTGGTTCAGGCCCATTCCCTTCTGATGGCCAGGGGGCCCTGGTCCCAGCCGCTGGTGTTCACAGAAAGGGATAATGGGGCAGAACTCAGGACCCCTCACCTCTTCTAGGGCAAGTTTGGGGTCTCAGGGGTCCTGGTGTCCCCAGGACTAGAGCTGGGTTTTGCTGAACCCTGTGTCTTGGGATCTTGGGTCCTAGGTACTAGATTTTGGAAATCTATTTGTGCATTCCTTTATTTTGTAACTAATTCTCGATTAACTACTTAATCATTTTATAATTTCTTCAGGCACTCATAAGTGTGTTCTAGAATTTCCTAATTCATGTGCTTATTCCACAGTTTAGGCAAAAATTAGTGCACAAAGTCCAATCTGTTACGTATCTGTTACTTCCACGAGATGTCTGTGCTGTCTGTGTATTCACAGACCTGCCACTGGGACACCTTGCTGGGAGTCTGGAACCTGTGAGTCTGGGAGTAGGGCTGTCCTAGCTGAGGAGCAGGGTCTTAGCTGAGGTTCTGGCCTTTTGGCAGGAGGCTGTTGGTGTTCCCATTGTTTCTGGGAGACTGCCCTGGCCTCTCAGTAAGAGGGTAAACTTTGACATTCAGCCCTGTGTCCCAGAGCTGGCACCCCATCCCATGGCTAGGCCCATCCTTCCAGCCCTCAAGCTTTTGCGGCTCCCCAGGAAGGCCCTTCCTGGTGCTGTTCCCTCCTCTCCTGCAGGGGCCTTTCGGGTCCTGCCTGCGCTGCAGCACCAGCTCAGCTTGAGGAAGGTCCCTGGTCTCCGGAAGCAGCAGTGACTGTTAGGGATGCTCACCCAGCAGCTGCTTTCTCCGGGCAGCCTTTGCGCTCCCGTAGGGGTGAGTCCTTTGAGACAGGGACCTGGACCATCATCTCAGCTTCCCTGGGCCCAGGCCAGGGGGACACATGGAGGGGGTGCTTCCTGGCTCTTGGCGTTTGTGGGGGAGTCACGTGGGGAGTAGGGGAATATTCTTCTGTTCTGCAAGAAGAGGCTTGTAACCTGTTTTTATAGGACTGGAAAACCTTGACACCCCCTAGTTCATAATTCCCAGCAGGTACTCCCAGGGCCTACCTGGCTCACATTCCTCACCCCTACTGTTTCTCCACACATTTGCAGTTCTGCAAGGAGGGAGGCGTTCTCTGTGTGTTTGGGGTCCAGCAACTGTGAGGGACCCAGCAGGCCGACAGCTCCCATCTGTTTCTGTCCCCAGGATTCACATGTTTTTCAAGGGCTAACGGAAATGCTGAGATCTAAAAGCATGTTTATTGCTGCCAAGGCCTGACAATGAAACTTCAAGTCAAATTAGTAAGCTTTATTAATGACTACAAAATTTGACATTATATTGAGAAGCTACAACTCAATTTTTTTTGTCATTGTATATAAATTTTGTAAAGTTAAAATCATAAGGACAAAGTAATTTATTTTGACGAAACTCAGAATTGGTAAAATTCTTTCACTTTTTTAATAGCACAAATGTATGGCCTGGTGACTGGCTTCCCCGGGGGATGGCTGCTCTGTGAGGGGCTGCCAGACCCTCTGCCTTGATTCCTGTTCTTGGCCAGCCCAGAGTGGTGAACCTGTGGAAGGAGGAGGGTAGACTGTGCCTGCCCTGGGGGTGGGAGTGGGGAGGACGAAGGACAGTGCTCCAGCTGCCGTCTGGCGTTTGCTGATTCTGAGTCACTGAATGAGAGTGAGGTGTGTGTATTTGCCTGGTGAGTGGGTGTGAATCTCACCCGGGAACCCAGGCCTGCCCAAATACCCAGGAGCTCCAAGAGCAGCCTGTGTCAGGCTTTAACGGTAATCTGTGGACACAAGCTCTGTGCTGTCATTCGCATGTCATCGTATCATGTCTTGGGCTATCCCTAGTATCCTCGCACACAAGCTCTGTGCTGTCATTCACATCGTTCATGTCTTGGGCTATCCCTAGTATCCTCGCATATTGTTTTGCCTGCCCAGGACATGTGTGTTTGAGGTTGTCTTGCTCTCTCATATAACATGTGTCTCTTGCTATCTCTTGCATGACATATATGTTCTATATAGGACCCTGATTCTACCTTCCCCCTTCTGGAGGGACCACCCCACCCTTGGCAGGTTGGGGGAGGGAAGGACTCTATTAGGGGTCTAGAGAAACCTGGGCCATTTCATCTGCACCACCAGTTCTCCTGCGTGGGAGCCTTTCTGGGTCCAGGGCTGAGCCCCTGCCAACCCCAGGGAGCACCGTCAGTGTCACACCTGGCCACTCCCCTAGCCAGGTGACCAGGCCTGTCCTTCTGTCTAAGACTGTGCCTGTGAGGGGCCAGGCGCCTGCCTCCTGTGAGGCCCTGCTGGGTCCATGACCACACTCTCAGAGGGTATCTGCTGAGACCAAAGCTCACAGGCCTAGCCTGGCAGCCGTATTACTGAATCATGGCCAAGTTAGGAAGGTTCCCAGGGCTGGGGGTCCTGGGGTAGGCTTCTTGGAGGAGGTAGGACTGGAGCTGGCTGGGGTGGGGCAGGATCCATGCAAGGGGCCAGGATCTGCACAGGGGCCAGGATCTGTGCATTGAGGCCAGGATCTCTGCATGGGAGCAAGAGTCTCTGCAGGGAGGACTTTTAGGGGGTGACAGGATCTGTGCAGCATGCAGGATCTTTGCAGTGGGGCCAGGATCTGTGCAGTGGGTAGGATCTACATTGGGAGTCAGTGTCTGTTCAAGGGAGTTGGGGGACAGGACCCGTCCAGGGAGGGCAGGATCTGTACAGATGGACCAAGATCTATGCATGGGGATAGCATCTATGTGGGGTGGGGACACGGTCTGTGCCAGGTTTTGGGGGCACTAGATCTTTGCAGGTGTGGTCAGGATCTGTGCAAGGGGTAGGATCTGTGCAGGGAGGCCAGGATCTGTGCAGAGTGGCCACGATCTGTGCAGAGTGGCCGGGATCTGTGCAGAGTGGCCGGGGTCTTTGCAGGGAGGCCAGGATCTGTGCAGAGTGGCCAGGATCTGTGCAGAGTGGCCGGGATCTGTGCAGAGTGGCCGGGGTCTGTGCAGAGTGGCCGGGATCTGTGCAGAGTGGCCAGGATCTGTGCAGAGTGGCCAGGATCTGTGCAGAGTGGCCGGGGTCTTTGCAGAGTGGCCGGGATCTGTGCAGAGTGGCCGGGATCTGTGCAGAGTGGCCAGGATCTGTGCAGAGTGGCCGGGATCTTTGCAAGGGGGCAGGATCTGTGCAGGGGGGACAGGTTGTGTGCAGGCAGGTGGACAGGGTCAGTGCAGGGGCAAGGTCTGTACCGGGGTCTAGGGGTCTATGTGGGTGGGGGCACGTTCTGTGCAGGGGGCCTAGGCTATTCAGCATGCCAGGGTCAGTGCAGGGGCAAGGTCTGTACCAGGGGTCTAGGGGTCTATGTGGGTGGGGGCAGGTTCTGTGCAGGGGGCCTAGGCTATTCAGCATGCCAGGGTCTGTGCAGGGGGTTTGCAGCAGGCACAAGGGAGGGAGGAGCTGTCCTGGGTTCTATGGTTATGAACATGTCAGGGCAGGATGACACAGAACACACAGGAAGTTCAAGGGAACACATGATAAGATTGTGAACACCTGGACTGGGGAGGCCACGGCCTTCTGCTGGACCCTGAACGGCTCCCACAAAGGGAGTTGAGGTCTCTATTGACTCCTGAAAGGCCAGGCAAGGCAGAGCTGGGAGCTGCCTTGGTGGGGGTGCAGGTGGCTGGTTGCTATTGCTGGGTGAGAAGGCTTGGGGTCAAAAGAGGTGGGGGTCAGGGAGCTAGGTCTGACCTCATCCCCCCTCCTTTCTTCCTGTCCTCCTATCCCCAACGTGTTTTCCTCCCCCTTCTCCCCTCCTTCCTTACCCACCCTCTCTCTTGATCTCTCCATACTTCTTCTCTACTCCTTCCCTTTACTCCTCCTCGCCATCCCAACCCCTCATCCTCCCCGTCTCTGCCTGTAGGGAGGAAGTTGTGGGGTGACCCAGGTGGAAGGCAGACAGGCTAAGGGAGAGGTATCTGCAGTAGCAGGGATGAGGTGCCTGTGTCCAGCACTCTGCCCTGGCCTCTGACACTGGTTCCTGGGCCAGGGACATCAGGTGGGGCTCCTTTGCCCTTCTTCCCTTACAAGGTCTCTGCTCTGCGCACCCTCAGTGCCTGCAGTGCCCAGGCTGGGTCCCAGGCTGGGAGGCAGGCTCAGGAAGCTCAGGTAGGAGGGTCTAGGGTCTCCTGCTCACACCTTGGTGAGCCCAGCTGGGGCGGAGGGCTGCAGGAGTCCGAGCCTGCCTGGATTCCTGCCCCCTCTCGGCTCCTGAGGTCAGGGGGCTCACCCTTGAGCTTTGCCTGGAGAGCGTGTTTGTGCATGTGTGTGTCCTCTGGCTGTCGGAGGGCCTTGGTCTGTGTCTGCCTGTTCCCACAGGTGTCCATGCACACTCTAGGTCTACCCATGTGCCTGTGTGCACCTTGGCGTCATCTTGCATGTGTGTGGCCCGTGTGTTTGTGCATCCCTGTGAGTGTCTGCATTTCTGAGTGTGTACCCATGTCTCTGTGTGTTCACCCGTATGCCTGTCTGGGCATCTGTGTGTGTGTTTCCAGGAATGTGTGTCCCCATGTGTCCCTTGAGTGTCTCTGTTGACGTGCCCCGTGCCTTCACACGTGTCCCTGAGTCTTGGTTGCCGTGAAGATGCAGGGAGAAATCCTGGGGGACAGCGAGGGATGCTGGGTCCTGGGGCATCTGCCTGTTCCATCCTCTCCTGATTTGCCAGGTATCCTAGCAACGCTGCTGCCAGTTGCCTAGCAACCAGGTCCCCACTCTTGGAGAAGGTGCTCTGAGCAGGGTCTGAGCTGTGTGGGGAGAGGTCTGGTTCTCCTGCAAAGCTCGTGCAGGAAGTACGACCCCATGACCGGGAGGGAGCTGGTGATTCAGCTCAGGGGTCACCCACACGGCCTTGACCTGTGACCTTTCATCTCAGTGGGTCAGGCATGGGACCCCCGTGCTGAGAAGGAGGCAACTCTAAAGGAGCCATTCAGCTGTGTGGGTGCCAGGGGCCTGTCTGAGGGAGTGATGCTCAGGCATTGATCTCGGACCCAGCTGTGGCAGAGGTGCCCTGGGCGTGTCTCCAAGTGACGAACAGACCTGGGTTTCAACCCTGTCTGCCACTGTGACAGGTGGCCTCACACCTCTGCGGCTTCATGCTCTCAGCAGTCGCCGGGTATGGTGGGGGTGACTGAGCTCCAGGAGCACACAGTAGGTGCTGGGCCAGTGCCGTGTCCTGGACCCAAGCATCTTGCCTGCTTGTTTACAACGAAGCTTTGATCTGTCGAGAGCCGGCCAGGTGGGGGCATTTCGGTGTGCTGGGAGCCCAGCTGGGGGGTCCAGGCCAGTCTGTCCAAGGCTGTGTCTCTGTGTGAGTCGTGGTCCCCGTGTCTGTGTGTCCGAGTCTGTGAGCATGTCTCTGTGTGTGTCTCCCTGAGGCTCCGTCCCCAGGTGTGAGTCTGTGTGTCCTTGTGTGTGTCTCTCTGTCCTGTGTCTCCAATCCTGTGTCTGTGAACCCGTGGGCATCTCTGTCCGTGTGTCCTGGCCTGTGCATGTGTCTCCGTCTAGGGTCTGTGGGTCTGAGCCTCCTTTTTTGTCTCTGTATGTGTGTCCTGGTCTGTGTGTCTGTCCCCGTCCAGTGTGGGGCCGGCGCAGCCCTGGGTGCGGTGACCCACCTTCCCGCAGCCCCCCCCTCCTCCAGCCTGCGTAGGCCCTCCCCTTCTGGAGCTGCAGCCTCCTCCCCCTCCCCCCCAGCTTTGGGCTGCCGGCTCACTTGGCTGCTGCGTCTGGTCTGGCGTCTGCTGAGAAGATCCTGTACTGAGGCGAGTGGCGGCAGGGCCTCTTCTACCCTGCTCTGCACCTGTGCTCGACTGCTGGCCGGCTGAGGGTGGGGGTCTCCACGGTGGTCCCAGCTCCCAAGGAGGTTGCAGAGGTAAGGGCCTGAGCCGCTGGAGGTCGGGTGGGGGTCCTGCTGACAGACTGCAGCAAAGCAGGGCGGGTGGAGGGGGCAGGAGGAAGCTGTGCTCCCAGGAGGAAGGCTGGGTCCCAAGGGTTTCTGGGTGTGTCTCAGTCTCTTTGGTGCCTGCGTGTGCGTGAGGGCAGGTTTGGGCATTTCTGTGTGTCTGTGTGTGTGACTTGTGTCCCTGCATCCCTGTGCTGTGAACACACGAGTGGCTGTGTGTTCATGAGTCCCTGTGGGTGGACACGTGTCCTGGGGCGTAGCTGCCTCCAGACAGCCTGTGTGTGAGTCTCTAAACCAAATGGGACCATGTCCTTGCGGGTGCATATGTGTCTTTGTGTTCTGTGAGTCCCTGTCTGTGCACACATGTCCTCGTGTCTCCATGTGTCCCTGCATGTGCATGTGTGCCTGTGTGTTCTGGTGTGTGTGCCCGTGTGCCTCAGTGCCTGTGGCTGCCCAGTGTGGGGGTCCATGTGCCTGCTGGGCTGCACGTGCTAGGTTGTGAGGCCTCTGCTGGGCGTGTGTCTGGCACTGCAGCCACTTGTCTCTGTGCTCTGTCCCAGGTACTGCACTGAGTGGATTTGCAGGGCAGTGGCATGGAGCCCCTCTTCCCCGCCCCGCTCTGGGAGGTGATCTACGGCAGCCACCTGCAGGGCAACCTGTCCGTCCTGAGCCCCAACCACAGTCTGCTGCCTCCGCATCTGCTGCTCAATGCCAGCCACGGCGCCTTCCTGCCCCTCGGGCTCAAGGTCACCATCGTGGGGCTGTACCTGGCCGTGTGTGTTGGAGGGCTCCTGGGGAACTGCCTTGTCATGTACGTCATCCTCAGGTAGGCTGGGCCGCAAGTTCGTGTCTGGTGAGTCCCACACAGCTGCAGAGGGGGAAACTGAGGCGGGGCCTGTTCTGGACGGGCCTGAGCAGCTGTTGATTTCCTGCTTCCCCCATTCAATGTTTTTGACCCTGTCCAGGAGGCAGGGTCAATCCTGAGGCCCTGGGTGCTCCCCTCCCCAGGGAGGGGAGGGGAGGGGAGGGGGCTGGCCCTGGCCCACCCCGCTCTGTCCCAGGCAGAGATGTCACCACCCTGACCCCTGGTTTGAGCTGTGGACCAGGCTCTGTGTCAAGCTGTCTGCTTGAATGACCTCATGAGATCCCACAGTGGCCCTGGGAGAGGCTTTTTTCAGCCCATTCCCTAGATGGGCGAAGGGAGGTGCAGGGGCTGGAGCTGGGACGGTTCTGAAACCCCTCTCAGGCTCCAGGGCTCTTGCTCATGGCAGGTGTCTGTGGCTGAGCCCATGATCTGTTGGTGCTCAGAGATGGGAAAACTTGTGGGGGCCATTGAGAGAGCAGCTGATAGTTGAGGTTGAGGGGGCCGTGTGGGGGCAGTGTGGGG
>NW_026652296.1:171837-173166 GCF_009828535.3 Hylobates moloch | reverse complement strand
AATGACTGACAGCTGGAATGAGGTTTCTTATTGGTCCAGGATATTTGCCTGGACCCAGAAAAAGGTGATTCTGAAGAAAGTGCCCAGAGCTCTAAAACAAGTGTTCCCTCCTTATAACCTCAAAGGGCCCCAACCAGAGGTGTTATGTAGGTAGAAGCAGGACAGGCTAGTGGGAGTGTTCAAGCTTCCACCATCCTCGCCCTGTCCTCTTAGTGTCCCTGAGAAAAGCTGTTCCCCTCTGGCCTTGTTTTTCCCATCTGGAAAGTGAGCAAGGTGGACCATGTAGCCACGTGTGTATGTATGTGTGTGTACACGTGTGTGCGTGTGTGTGCAGGTGGTGCATGGTCAGACGAGAGAGTGGGAAGAACAGCTGTCCCTCCCCAGTGCTGACTCCTAAGGGAAGCTCCTGGGGAGGTTGCTCCGTGATGTGCATATGTGCATGTCCCTTCGTGGCTGGCGGGCGTGTCACGGCTAAGGAGTGCGGCAGCCTGGGGAAGTCCCTGGGCTTGAGCACCTTTCCTGATATTATCGCTTCTCTACTGTGTTTCTCCTCTGCATTGAGGCATTTAATCTCTCAGAGGCACTTCCTGGATTAGAGCAGACAGGGAAGGTCATCTGCTGGCCAGAGTCCCCAGAGAGAGCGATGCTCAGGGGCTGCTGCGGCCACACTGGCCCAAGAGGCAGCATGCAGCATGTTTTGAGCCAGTGGGCTGGGGTGACCATCCTGGGAGTCAGAACACTCCGTTCTGAGCCCTGCTCTGCTTTTTACCAGCTCTAAGGCCTTAAAAAAACAACATAGATCCTCTGGGCCTCAGTTTCTTCCTCTATAGAGTGGGGATCAAAGTAGTATTTTTGCAAATCTTCAATGACATAAATTCCCCCTGAAGAGCTTGTCACAGGTGTTTGCCATCATCATTGTCATTGTTGTTGTCTCTTCGTAATTGTGGCCTCTTTGTGCTTATTCATAATCCCTCTCTAAGAGGCAGAACTGAGCCCCATATTTCCTCATGGCAGCTACACTGACACAGAATAGTGTCATCTTGGGTGCTGCTGCCACTGCCAATATCGTCGCCACCATCATCATCACAACCATCACCATCACCACCATTATCACCATCACCACTATCACCACACCACCATCATCACATTCATCACCATCACCATCCTCACTATCATCACCATCACTATCACCATCACAGTCATCACCGTCACCATAATTATCACCATCATCACTATCACCACCACCATCATCATCACATTCATCATCACTATTACCATCATCATCACCATCACCACCATCACCATCCTCACTGTCACCATCACCATAAT